>NC_041397.2:293539125-293771625 GCF_900747795.2 Erpetoichthys calabaricus | reverse complement strand
AGTATATTGTCAAAAAAGAGGTTCCAGTTATGACCATTACGCATTGAATTTCGAAATGAAACCTGCCTAACTTTTGTAAGTAAGCTGTAAGGAATCAGCCTGCCAAATTTCAGCCTTCCACCTACACGGGAAGTTGGACAATTAGTGATGAGTGAATCAGTCAGTCAGTCAGTCAGTCAGTGAGTCAGTGAGGGCTTTGCCTTTTATTAATTAGTATAGATCTATTCATTTAAAGTGTATGTGCTACAGACCCACAATCTCACAGGGTCATCTTCTGTCTTCTTCTCTCTAAAAACTCTCTAACACTTTTTAGCTTCCCTAATATCCTTCCTAATGGCTGTCCTTGCGCTGTCATGTAACCGATGATTAGTTCTGGAGTTATTGTCTTTTATATTAAAAAGACCTTAAAACTAGTTTATCAGGTGACTTCTTTTTAGGTTTTAGGTATGTTCAACGCTTGTATGGACTGGGTGTTGGGCAAGGTCGTGGGGTCCAGCAGCTGTGGGGCATCTGTTGGTGAAGAGTCATGGATCTTGACTTTGCTGACGATGCTGTGATCTTCGCGGAGTAAATGTAGGCTCTGATCGGGGCACTCGAGAGACTGAGTAAGGAGTCTGAGTGTCTGGGCATGTGAGTGTCCTGGATGAAAACCAAGATCCAGGCCTTTAATGACCTCTTGGACACAGCCATCAGCAGTGTGTCTGTGTGCGGAGAGATAGTCAAACTCATCGAGAGGTTTATTTACCTTGGCAGTGACATTCATGTCTCTGGTGACACTTCCTATGAAGTCAGTAGACAGATTGGGAGAGCATGGGGTCATGAGGTCACTGGAAAGGGGTGTGTGGTGCTCCCGATATCTATGCAAAATGACGAAGGTCCAAGTCTTTAGAGTCCTGGTGCTTATTGTCTTGCTATATGGTTGTGAGACATGGATGCTATCCAGTGACCTGAGCTGAAGACTGGTACTGTGTCTCTCCGGAAAATCCTTGGGTACCGTTGGTTTGAATGAGGCACATTACCTGGCACATTGTGAGGGAGTGTCAGTTACAGCACTACGGCCATGTGGTGCATTTCCCAGAGGGTGATCCAGCTGGTAAGATCCTCATTGTTTGGGACCCGAGTGGCTTGACCAGGCCAAGTGGTCGTCCACGTAACACCTGGCTGCAGCAGATAGAGGGTCACTTCCGGTGGGTGGGACTGGGCTGCGTGTCTGCCTATGGAGTTGCCAACCAGGGATGCTGAGTTGTTTGTTTCGTCGTGTAGTGGGTGCAGCAAAGCACTGTACCAGGGTATGCTCCCCAAATTGACTTGACTTTAGATATGTTCACATAAAAATTAAAAGAACCTTGTAGTCTCATAGTCATGTCGACCTGTTGGCCTGGAAATATAGAATAAAATAGATAGATAGATAGATAGATAGATAGATAGATAGATAGATAGATAGATAGATAGATAGATAGATAGATAGATAGATAGATAGATAGATAGATAGATAGATAGATAGATAGATAGATAGATAGATAGATAGATAGATAGATAGATAGTGTGACAGTTTTAAGGGTCCCCGTGACCATTTGAACCCTCAGACCAGACGTCAGACACCAGATAAAAATCCAAAATGTTATTTATTATAATAATAAATGTGCACAAAGCACCCTTCACTCCACTATACTCCAATAAATCAATAATCACAAATAAACAAACAATACAATCCTCCACTTCCAGACGCGTTGCCACCCTTCCATCCAGCTCAGCTCGTCGTCTGGGATTACCCATGGTCCTTTTATATTCCCTGACCTGGAAGTGGTTCCAACTCTACAGTCCATGTGATTCCTTATTACTTCTGGGTCAGATAAAAAGTCCTTTTCTTCATCCCGGAAGCACATCATTTCCCTTGTCGCCTTGCCTACGACATACTTCCGGGTTATAGGGCATGTAGAATTCCCTGAGCCTCCCTACAGCGTCTCCTGGAGGTCCCCATGGTATCCTACAGGGCTGGTTGTAAAAACTACAAGGTCCATGAGGCCCTGCTGAAATTCGGGGAACCTCTATGCTGCTGGGAGGGCTCCATCTGGCGGCTTGGAGGTGTGGACCGGAATATATGGCCGGCCCTCCCTCACAATAGATAGATAGATAGATAGATAGATAGATAGATAGATAGATAGATAGATAGATAGATAGATAGATAGATAGATAGATAGATAGATAGATAGATAGATAGATACTTTATTAATCCCAAGGGGAAATTCACATACAAAAATGTTGTTCAATAATTTCTTAATTCCTCAATAAATTGTATAATAAAATTCAGTTTTTCTTGAGATGTATCTGTACCACTCATCTTAAAATCTTACAAATTTCCACTTAAAAAACACTGCAGAAAATGCCTGTTTTAAAGAAGAATGGCACTCTGTGCCACCTCAATTACTGAATGTTTTACTCTTTCAAATATACCCTGGGAGAGGTTAGTTCAACTTGGATAACTTCTGTATTTTTATATATATTTAATACTCAGCAAAACAGACCCCAAACCCAATTTTCAAAAACTTTTATTAAGGATCCGTGTTGCTGTCAGGAGCAGGCAGATTTCAACAGAGATTTTAACTCCCTGTCTTTCAAGAAAGTTACGTTTAAGAAATGTGAACTACAAGTAAAACTACTGCTGCTGCTACTACTACTAATAATAGGAAAAATGTACTGCTCAAAGGGTGATCTTTAATGGCCTTTGAGACTTAGGCGAGATTCTCATTTCTGTTTCATTTAAGAACCAACTTTGTCACAGGTGTTTCTCCTAATATTCCTTAGGAGGAATAGCTTTAGCTAAAAAGGAGACATGAGATACAACTGAGGTAAGGGCAGTCAGAATTGAGAATCTGGTTGGAAAAGCATGTTATATTTTGTGAGATCATTTTCTAGTCTTATTTTAATTTCGTTCAAGAAGTCATATTTGTGACTTATTATTGGATTGACACCTTCATCCAAGGTGTCTTACAAAATCTGACATACAATTGGTTACAATTCTTTAGCTTTTCTACTTTCAGCACAGGCAGGTGAAGTGAGTTTCTTGTGATCACACAGGTGTCAGTAGTGGGATTTGAACCAAAAACCTCAGAGTTTGAAGTCTAAAGTCTTAACTATTCCCCCATACTGCCTTCCTGTAGTCTGAGTAGGATTTCATTGGAGCACAGCAATATAAATTGGAGCACTAATAGAATTATTCAAAAGCAAGAAGTACAGTTTTGTAATCCTAGTAAAGTGTTTTAGTATCACAAACTGCAGCCCTCACACTTCACCAGATATTACTGAGCACACAGTGCTAATACTTTGAAATTGGCAAAAAAAAAAAAATGTTAAGCCACTACTTGGAGAATCCTGAGCCCATGGTGTGACTCTGCTGAGATCTGTGCTGAAACTCAAGAGGAAACACTTGGGATTTTGTCTAAGGAGAAAGATCTGAGAAGCATCAGACAAAAGAAAATTCCTCCGTTTTGTTTCTTTCTGATCTCATTGTTGTCTAGGTGGAACCAAAAAGATATTAAGGAGATCATTTTCTTGATTTTTCATTCCTGTAATAGCAATGCATTTTAAAGTGCTGTTAAAAAGTGTGCATTTGAGGAAGTTTACTATCACAGATACTGTTACTGCATTCTGCTATCACTGTAATTTGACTCACTGTTAAAATATTTAATAATGTAGTAAGTGACTCTTTGAAGTATCTAAAAAACACGTAAAATTGTCCAACTTTTAAATCAGTGTGCCTGAATGGTATGTCATGTGTTCCTTCTCTAACTTGTTTCCATTTCTGAAGCTCACGTGTAACGTCTGAATGATACATTTCTTCTGCCCCTTCTTTCTCTTCTAGACACCTTGTTTAGCAGCCTGGGTCTTGGAGCCACTGTGGGGCTGGGCGTCGCAGCACTTCTCCTCATCCTCGTAGCTGTGGATGTCAGCTGTTTCTTCCTGAAGCAATGTGGCCTTTTGATGTGCATAACGAGAAGAATCTGCGGAAAGAAGACGGCTACAAGCGGGAAAAGCAAAGACTTGGAAGAAGGGAAAGCCGCTTATCTGTGAGTTTGGCACACTGGGGCGTTTTTCTCCTCTGGGACACTGACGAGCTGGGTTAGTGCAGATCTTACGGAGGTAGTGTGTGAATTGTTTGTCATGAGACCCTACAGTTTTTTTTACGTCTAGCACTGTTTTATAGCAGAATAATGAAAGAATACAATAATGAAAGCTAGCAAAGGATGACTTTTAAATTTTTCCAAATTCTGCATTTGGAAGACCCATGTGCTTGCCAAGCTTTTTAAATAACTTTCATTCTAAATAAAATCTTCAGTTTTCATTATGTTACGCGAACGGCATGATGGGTCATGATCCTACATCTTGGGTTCGAATCTCATGGTTATGTGGAATATGCTCATTCTCTCCATGTCTGTAGAGACTTTCCTCCAGTTAAGATGGTTCTTCTGCTGTTGTGAGCGCAGAACATGCTGTGAATGAATTTTGAATGCTTTTGTGATTGGAAAAATTAATAAATCGATATTTTGGGGAGAGTCAAAAGAATCGTTATAAAAGTTAGGTAGAGATCAAAATCAAAATTCAAAAGATCAACACTGCATGAAAAGGCAAAGTCAAAAAATAACAAAGCAAGTTATAACCACTAGACAATGTCCCTAACGATATTTGTTTTTTTAAATAGAGTTTTCAATGCTTTTTCGGTCCACCAGTAGAATACAGAAGGTTGCCTGTCACCTTCTTTAATGGACGATTTAAGTGATGTCACAATCATCCTGATGAAACGACTCGATGATGGCAACCAGCCTAGAAACCATAAACAAGATGACACTGTGGCAATACATGACAATAAATTCTATAGTAAACAAAATGTTCATATTCATAACTAAGTGGTAGGTTAACTGGAGATTCCCTTTGAGTGGAGTGTATGTCGGAGTGAGCCCTGAGGTGGACTGGCTAGCCACCCAGGCCTGATTCCTGCCTTGCAGTAGATGCGGTCAGGATAGGCGCCAGCCTACCATGGCAATAAAATAGATTAATCAGGATTGAAAAGGCAATATCTTGCTCATTGTACACTACTTTATGTACACACTTTATTTTGTCACACGTAAGGCGTACTTGGTGATCAGCCTCAGTGTGAGCAGGAAAGCAGTCAGAAAGAGGACGAGAAAAGCAAAACAGCACTCTTTCAGAAGTGTATTACCTTATGGGGCAGCAAGAGTTGTTGCCTTGCCTCAAGTTTATTGTTGATTAGTTTTGTTAATATTTAAATGTATTCTTTCATAGTATTATTAATTCTGTTTTTGTTTTGTTGATTCTTTGTACTTAGGTCATGTTATGGCTTTTATTACTATTGTGTTTATTGAATACCACTTTGAATTAGTTAAATAAGGGATGGCTTTGTTTTAATTATCCGTCTCATTCAAGTTGAGGACTAAGGAGGCGGGGCCACTTGATTACACAAGCAGTACAAACAGAAAAGCTGCTCTTTTCATAGCTACTTCGCCATCCTGGTTTTGACTCCCACTGTGTTAGTTGATGATTTGGTTTGGCTTTCCTGGCTACTGACCCCTCCTGTAAAAGTGCTGATTCTGTTTTTGTGTCTATTGGATGTGTTTGTTTTAAGTTTTTGCTTTTTAGGCCCAAACTTATTTTGGATTATTTTTTGCCTGCTTAGCCTTTCTTGTGCCCTTTTTGAATTCGTGAATAAATTATTAAAATTTAAAGGAACTCCGTTTTTGTTTAACCTAAAATTAAAGAGTTTATGTTTTTTCTCTCTGCATATCGGAGCATTTTGTGACTTTGAAGGCTGATGTTATGATTTAGTGTGATTTTTCCTCAAAGACCACCCGTGTTTTTTCATAGCTTTCATCTCCCCCTGCAAATCCAGCAAATCCCTAAAAATACACTGCTTCTCAGGGTCACTCATAATGGTCCAATTAAGTGCTCTGTAAGTGCTAGCAGGTAAACTTTTGAGCAACTTTTGAGACATGCGTAAAAAACAAAACAAAACAAAAAAACAATAACGTAAAATGAAACCGAAGCCCAAAAACGAGGGATAATAATTGTGATGAAGCTACCAAGAGGGTCAAAACCAAAAGTACAAGCGGAAAAGAACACAAAGATAGACTTTGAATATTTTAGAGATTTGGTATCCGTAGATTGGGTAAAGTAAGCACCCATACCTATCCACTTATCCCATCGTATCAATTATATATGGGTCTCAACCTTAGAGGCTACACCCCTAGTAATGTTGGAAGTGGAACTAATGAGGGAACATACACTGGTGGCCTTTGAGGACCTAAAATTATACCAAATCAGTATAGTTGAACCCTGTCTGTTGAGTTTAGGGCTTGGCTGCCTGGGGAAAGGTCCAGAACTGATTAAGAAGTGGCCTTTTTGTGTAGGATTGTGGCGCTTTTTAGTGACAGGAATCACAGCATATTTTAGGTGAACTGGGGCAAGCAACCTAGATGACAACAAACATGAAGCTAGGGATGTGAATAAAAATCTTTTAAACTATTTAGCTCTTTGAAGACAAAACTGTTTAGGAAATGTAATGCACGCAACAAGGAAAGCAAGATTTCAATAGACTGTAGCTGCCATGTCATAATGCATATTGATACTATGATTCAAAATTGCACAACTGAATCAAGTAATATAAATGTGAGAATGATCAACCAAGTCTACGTCGGGCCCCCTCATTTCACTTGCACGATGAGAATGTCTAAATACATTAAATCTACTCGCATGGGCACCTTCCATAATGCAGCAATGGGGAGGTTAGATATCAGGCAGCCAGCAAACAAAGTTGAAATGAAACCTGAGGCTGAGATACTAGGGTATGAAGCTTGTGCAGACTAAGAAAAGAAGTGTTAGACCTTTCTTAGATTCAGGAAATAATATTGTTAGAATAGTAAGCAATGTTTGTCATCATATAAAACAGTTGTTCTACAACTCCTGATAATTACACTATAAACAAGCAGTAACATACCTGTGCTTACCATTCTATGTCATATTATGAGGACTATATATTTGAACTACGTTATTTGTCAAAACTTAAACGGCATTGCAAATACTTTTACTTTTATTTATATGTGTGAGAATTTGTGCTGAACTCTGCTTATATCACAATGCAAAATTGTAACAAAGACCAAGATGGAAAACAAAGGCAGAACTCACACTTTAGCCATTTCTGTTTTAGGCTTATTGCAAATTGTATTTTTGCTCCTGTGACTTAAAGGGTGCACCCCAGGATCCCAAATTCCAGACACAAGTACATAAAAACACACTTATGGGTACAAATGAAGTGTATCTTATTAAACTAAATACCTTGCACAGATTCTTCCTCCAACACCAGTAATCACAAGCACAGTCCAATGCAGTAATTCCTCCACTCTCCTCCAGGCAAGTCTTGTCCTCTGCCTCCAGACTCCAACTCCCTAAGTGAGGCGAGACACTCCTTTGGTCTTGGACCCAGCAGCGGTTTCGGTGCCACAGCATTGCATGAAAGATGCTGCCCATAACAGGGAGAATCTCTCCTGACAGCACCCTCTAGCGGCACCCAATGATCCCGACACCCAAACTGGAACCTGGTCAGAGGAGCACTGCCACCGCTAGTTCTGAGGGATGAATTGCCCTCCCTAATGGGATAGAAACCTGGGATTTTCCTGGCCAGGTTATGCCTCCATTCTTGCACTCCTTCCATTAGTGAGCAGAGAGTTTTCCTTGGAGCCAATTGGAAAGCTAGTCTACCTTCTCCTGTACTTATACTTCCCAGTCTCTGTAAAATGTTCCGCCTTTACTGCTACAAAATTAGATAAAATCTGATCATTAGTAACCAGTTATCTTACTTCAGTTACAATGTTTCAAAATTCACACTGCCAAAATTTGTTGGAACTTTTGTATATTGTATTTTAAACAAAGCAATCTGCCTACTTTGAATATTTTAGTGCTTTACATAAACTCAATATAATACCATTTGCTATTTACATATGTCTGTTACCTTTATGCTGTATTGTCTTGTGCATTGTATGACTGTATAGATGCCGACTGGACAGCCAGTTTTCCTTATGATTCTACTGCACCGATAAGACCCCTTATTCATCCATCCATTGTCCAACCCGCTGAATCCGAACACAGGGTCACGGGGGTCTGCTGGAGCCAATCCCAGCCAACACAGGGCACAAGGCAGGAACCAATCCCGGGCAGGGTGCCAACCCACCGCGGGACACACACAAACACACCAAGCACACACTAGGGACAAATTAGAATCATCAATCCACCTAACCTGCATGTCTTTGGACTGTGGAAGGAAACTGGAGCACCCGGAGGAAACCCACGCAGACACGGGGAGAACATGCAAACTCCACGCAGGGAGGACCCGGGAGGCGAATCCAGGTTTCCTAATATTTAATACCACTGTGCCACCGTGCCACCAAGACCCCTTATGCTTTTTGTTTATTATTGTGCAAACTCTCAAACCAAGTAATTAGTTCAGCTAATTATCATGAATGTCTTTTTGACAATGAGGAAACCCTGAAGTTTCCACACACAACCTTCACATCCAATTTTCCAAACCTGCCTTATCCATTATAAATACAACACATAAAATGTGGAAAACAAAAAAAAAGGGCTGAGATTGCAACTCATCTAACCATACTTGGAAAATTTTAGTACAGCCACTGGCAGCACATTATTGGCTCTCAGAATAGGTCAAGCACTGAAACTTTGTCGTCACAGAGTCATGGAATTTGTCACCCCCTTCAATTCCTAGTCATGTAATCTGACATCTGCAAGGCAATCCAGTAAATCTGACAGTTGGGTAATGGGCTACTGGCCTTAAACCACATTTGAAGAAGTGTTGGAGAAACTGAAAGCCGAGTATGAACTGAGATTCCAGGACGTGATTGAGTACAGATATAGTGTCAGGTTTCATGTAATTGTGTTCACCCTGACCCCAGTGCTACCCTAAGTGCTGAGTGCAGTTCTTTGGAAAGTGAAGTTGTTGATCTTCAGATTAAAGACACAATGAAACCTGTGTTTACTAGAGATGTTGGTCACCTCTGAAGTAGGATAAATAAGGTAGACTTTCTTAAAATTAAAACACTTAGTGCAAAAGATAATGTCCTTTTCTTTGGATTTTCAAGAAGGAATGTGTATTTTCTAGAGCAATTATATGATAAAAAGAAAAAATAAGAACAGATTTATTAATTGATAACTGGACTAAGTACTCAGAACTGCCACAACAGACTTAATATAACATTGTGACTATGAAGGCAGAAGGTGGCATGGCTCTACCTAACCTTCAATTTTATTACTTAGCATCAAATATAGAAGCTATAAAATCTTAATATTGACACAAATAGATCCACACAAACACAGGCTTGGTCTGCAATAGAAATAAAATCCTGCAGAACTTCTTTATATTCCTTGCTTTGTACCCCAGTAAATACAAATTATTACCAATTAACTAACAACCCCAATGTGCTTCATTGACTCAGAATATGGAACCAATGTAGGAAGTACTTCAAGATAGAGAAACCTTTATCTGTGGCACCTCTGCACGAGAACCATCTTTATCCACACTCTCAAACGTACGCAGTTTTCAATGTTTGGAAAATATACAGGACTAAATTACTTAGAAATTTGTACATAGATAACATCTTTGCATCCTACAAACAATTACACTCCAAATTTAACTTTCCATCAACACATTTCTTCCACTACCTTCAAATTAGAAACTTTGCTAAACAAAACCTGCCCAATTTTCCTCACCTCACACCAACCTCTATTGTGGAAAAAATATTGATCAGTCTTGAGGACTCATACAGAATCTCCATAATATATAAAACCATTTTACAGTCCCTCTCTTTCAAAGATCCAAGAGGACAGTGGGAAAAAGATCTCTCACTCAAAATCTCAGAAAAAGAGTGGAAGGCAGCTATGCACAGAATTCACTCGAGCTCCATATGTGCAAAGCATTCAATTATTCAACTTTACAGCTTTTATCGAGCATATCTCTCTCGTTTAAAATGGTCCAAAATGTTTCCAGGGTGAGATGTAACCTGCAAACATTGCAATCGAGCTCCAGCCTCACTGGGTCACATGTTTTGGGTATGCACCAAATTAACATCATTCTGGACCAAAATCTTTAATTGCCTTTCAGACAGCTTTGGTGTCCCAATCCATCCTAACCCATTAACATCTGTGTTTGGTGGGCTAACAGAGGGGCTTAAAGTGGAGAAGGACAAACAAACTGTAATTGATTTCACTATTGGCACGTAGACTTGTCTTGCTCAACTAAAAGAATCATAACCCACCTCTTTTAAGTCAGTGGGTAACTGATGTTATATACTATTGTGGCACTATTGTGGCAAATGTGGCCCACCTGCCAAGTTGTTTTGCCTGCCTAAGGTAAAGTCATCCCTGATGGAGGATCACAGGAATCGTGGGGTAGAGGGGTCCTTTCATCGGATTGGCTGGCTCAGCACTGGCCCAGCTGTGGAATGGCCAAATGAGGGAGGCAGCTTGATGGCTGAGGTCTCCAGGGCTCTAAACAAATCCAAATCATATTATGTGATATTATCTACTGTTAAATTCTGCTCCGTATTTGTAAAATTTTTATTTTTATACTGTATTGAGGATTTGTTTTGTTTTGTGTATTGTATTGTATTGTATTGATCCCCTTCTTTTTGACATCCACTGCACGCGCAACCTACCTGGAAATGGGTCTCTCTTTGAACTGCCTTTCCCAAGGTTTGTTCCATTTTTTCCCTACAAGGTTTTTTTTTGGGGAACTTTTCCTTGTCGTTTTAGAGAGTCAAGGCTGGGGGGCTGTCAAGAGGCAGGGTCTGTTAACCCCTTAACCGCCCTCTGCCGGATATATCTGGCATCGTAGCTTTAATGCTGACACCTTACTGCCGGAATTATCCGGCACATTTGCCTGTGGTTATGTGAATGCCTGGCGCGTAGTATAACTGACGGTTTGGCGTGGGTATTATTACTACGTTGTATTTCGACAACTCTGCGCTTGTATTGGCTGATCACGTGATGTGATTCGAAAGTGAAAGCTGTGAATATGGCGAAACGTAAACTGACTTCAAGTGAGGTTTTGCAGGCGATTTTGGACAATAATTCTGATCATGATTGTAGCAGTTCTGAAGAAGATTTTAGCAACAATGATGATCAGCAACGTGCGCTGCATGATACTGTGAATGACGGCGCATCGGATGACGGCGATGAGTGGGTGTATCCCCAGCATCTCAACTGGACTGCTGCCCGAGGTGAACTACCTTTTCTGTATCCGTTTGAGGCAACGTGTGGCTTTACTGTTGATGTAAACAATTACACTGCTGAGCAGTTTTATGAGCTGTTTGTGTCACCTGATTTGATCAGACATTTTGCTCATCAGACAAATCTGTATGCAGCACAGTTTATTGAGAAAAATCCCAATTTACCTCCACATTCCCGTGTTCGTGCTTGGGTAGACACTGATGAAAACGAAATGAAAAAATTCATTGGGATTTTGATGTTGATGGGAATAATCAGAAAACCAGATATTGAGATGTACTGGTCTACAGATCCTATGTATGCAACACCTATTTTTGCAGCTGTCATGACACGTAACCGATTCTCTTTGCTGCTGAAATTCTTTCATTTGAATGACAACAGAAACGAGCCAGATAAGAAAGATCCAAACCGCGACCACTTGTTCAAGCTACGTCCTTTGATTGATCATTTATTTGAAGCATTTCAGTTGCCCTACATGCCAGGACCGTCAGTTACAGTTGATGAAAGTTTATTGTTGTGGAAGCCTGAGAAAAGGTACATTTTGTGTTTTATTATGTGTTTGCCCATTTCTAGAACTTGCACAACATTTAGTGGTCAATACTGCTTGAATAAATGTAAAAAATGTAAAAAAAATGTAAAAAAGTAAAAAAACGAAAATTGTTCAGATTTCGCCTGGCGTGGGGAATATTTAGGGAGTTGGCGGTTAAAGGGTTAAAGCCCATTGCAGTGCTTCTTGTGTGATTTTGGGCTATACAAACATAAATTGTATTGTATTGTATTGTATTTAAAATATGGAAAAAATCTAATTCTCATTTAGAGGATCTGTGCAAAACTTTTTTAAAAACTGGCAGGGTCTACTCAATAACATTTTAGAATAAGCTTTTAAATTGGGGAAAAGCATTTTCTCCTCCTTTTTTCCCTACTATTAAAGTTTTACTCTGTTTGTTGGCCTAGCTCTCTTTCTTTATGGGTGGGGATTGATTTGAACTTAGTTTTGTCAAGTTTGATTTGCTTGTATGGAACGTTACTTGGTTTTAATAATTCAATAAAATGTTAAAAAAAAAAAAACATTGTGACTACCAAGCAGATGCACACACACTTTGCTCATGTCCCCACTAAGGTAGGCCTTGAACTAATGTTAGCTGCTGTGTGACCATCTCAGATGAACACTAGATAGATAGATAGATAGATAGATAGATAGATAGATAGATAGATAGATAGATAGATAGATAGATAGATAGATAGATAGATAGATAGATAGATAGATAGATAGATAGATAGATAGATAGATAGATACTTTATTAATCTCCAAGGGGAAATTCACATACTCCAGCAGCATACTGATAAAAAATAATATTAAATGAAAGAGTAATAACAATGCAGGTATACAGACAGACAATAACTTTGTATAATGTTAACGTTTAACCCCCCCATGGGTGGAACTGAAGAGTCGCATAGTGTGGGGGAGGACCGATCTCCTCAGTCAATCAGTGGAGCAGGATGGTGACAGCAGTCTGTCGCTGAAGCTGCTCCTCTGTCTGGAGATGATACTGTTCAGTGGATACAGTGGATTCTTCATGATTGACAGGAGCCTGCTCAGTGCCCGTCACTCTGCCACAGATGTCAAACTGTCCAGCTCCATGCCTACAATAGAGCCTGCCTTCCTCACCAGTTTGTCCAGGTGTGAGGCGTCCTTCTTCTTTATGTTGCCTCCACAGCACACCACCGCGTAGAAGAGGGCACTCGCCATAACCGTCTCATAGAACATCTGCAGCTTCACTAAGGAAAACACACAAATTAAATATTGTGCAAAAAAGCTAGGGAGTTTGCTAAATATGGTTGAATTGATCAGTGTGACCCTCCATTCTATTGCCTCCTGCCAATATAGACTCTTTAAAAATAGAGACTGTGAATACCACCATCCTATGTGAAGTTCCTCACTGATACATTGATAGGGATCACCTCTGAAACAACAATTTATTTCTTGTATTGCCCAAAATCATGTAAGGAATTCCTCAATGGGCTTTAACAGGCCCATTTTTTGACAGCCCCTAAGCCTAGACTCCCTAAGAAGACAAGAATAAACTCCTAAAATAAATTTTAAAAAATCCTTGTAGGGGAAATAAATTGAACAGATCTTCCATCCATCCATTTTCCAACCCGCTGAATCCGAACACAGGGTCACGGGGGTCTGCTGGAGCCAATCCCAGCCAACACAGGGCACAAGGCAGGAACCAATCCCGGGCAGGGTGCCAACCCACCGCAGGACACACACAAACACACACTAGGGACAATTTAGAATCGCCAATCCACCTAACCTGCATGTCTTTGGACTGTGGGAGGAAACCGGAGCACCCGGAGGAAACCTACGCAGACACGGGGAGAACATGCAAACTCCACGCAGGGAGGACCCAGGAAGTGAACCGAGGTCCCCAGATCTCCCAACTGCGAGGCAGCAGCACTACCCACTGCGCCACCGTGCCGCCTGAACAGATCTTGAGAAAGGCAATTCAGAAAAAGACCCCCTTCCAGGAAGATTGGACATGAGATGGGTGTCAGAAAAATGGGGCACAACAGAACACAAGTGTCCCTCTTCACAGAGCTAGATGGCCAATCTGTCACTGTCATCTGATAAATACAGTACAACAGTACAAGCTACTTCTTGCATAGAGGTCCTCAACAAGTGCTTGTACAGACCACCATGATAAATCTCAAACCAAAATGCAAGATGAGATTAATCCACTCACTAAATACAGAATTATCACATTTAGGATACAGATTTTTTCAGAAACTAATTAGCATCAATGAAAAACAACAAAATCTGTAGGAAAGAAGTCAGACAAGCCAGACACAGTCAGAGATCTGGAGACCTTGGCCAACAAGCCGCCTCCCCCTTATTGCCTAATCCACAGCTGAGTCAGTGCTGGGCCGGCCAATGAGATAATCAGATGAAAGATCCTCCTACCTGATGATTCCAGTGCTCCTTTACCAGAGATGATTTTTCCATAGGCAGACAAACAACTTGACAGTAGAGCAGTGGCACCAAAGTGCTACGTGAAAGGACGCCGAGAAGAAAAACCGAATACAACAAATACAAGAGCTCTCTGTGACTTTGTAAATGAAGCTTACCATTTCTTACTCTGTTTGGGCACTGTTCCTCTCCTCTCTCCTTTTTTCTGTTCCACCTCTCACCCATTTTTCCAGCCCTCATTCTAGGGTTCCCTCCAGTCGCACAAGAAACCTCAATACATTTACTGCCTCACCTTATGCACCTTCCCAGACATGACCCAGGGAAAACATCTTTGAAGAGGTGCATAAAAACATTCCAGACATTCATTACAGATGCAAGCAAAGAGTCCATCACATCTTAAATTCTATTCTGACTGCATGGAACAATGTTTGCTACTTTAGCAGCTCTGTCACAGAAGTATTTAATTTTGTGATTGGTAGTGCCAGTCTTAAACCACACTTCACGTTACCGTGGTGATATCTCATCTGTCACTCCACTCATCTTCTGTAGTTTGTGTTTTGATTTGACAATCTGAAGTACAGTTTTGACTAATGCTTTTGTAATATACAACTTTAGAAGTTCACTGAACTCTTGTACCAATATTTCTAAGTGAGCACTAAAATAAGAAACTGTAACACCATGCAACATTTTTATTTTTTATCCCAACCACTTGTATGTATGTATGTATTTATTTATAACTAGTTTTTGCCACCCTTTGTGCCCCTAAATGAACTTTTACACTGCTGGCTTTGTTTCTTAAATAACAAACACGGAGTACTACATATATGGACATTTGACTTCTAATTCACTCCTTTTCTTTCTGCTGTATTCCATAACGTAATATTGCCTTCTAACAATATGACACTTTTCAAAGCTTATCCAAATACTCTTCCCCATAATGTTTTATGTTCAGAAGACAAAATGAATAATTAAAGCTGTTTGCAACTGTAGTAGGCCCATAATGTCAGTAGAATAAGCGTTCAGAGTTTGGTTTCAAAACATCTTACTTTGTTATAAAACACATGCTATTTTTCCAATTTGCCTTTCTGTTCAATTCGACTTTGTGGTGCTGCATTAATGCAAATATGTCCATGTGTAAATTTTTATAAATATTTACACATGAGTGTAATATGATAAACACACTCAAACCTAAAGCAATGTGAGCAACTTAAATGGCTGATCAAGCTTAACCTAAGATGTCCAGACAATCATAAAAATACTGTCACAGTTGCAGAAAGCATCTGTGCCCTAGAAAACTTGTCCTCTTAATTACTGTCTGTCTGTCTGTCTTTCGTCTATTAACTGTTTCCTTCCCTAGTTAGGTTAACTGGCACCTATAAATTGTCCTGAAACATTTGAACGTGGCCTTTAATGACCTCTTGGGAACGGCCCTCAGCAGTGTGTCTGTTTGCGGAGAGAGTGACGACCTCGTCGAGAGGTTTACTTACCTCGGCAGTGACATTCATGTCTCTGGTGACTCTTCCTATGAAGTCAGTAGATGGATTGGGAGAACATGGGGGGTCATGATGTAGCGGGGCTACATAGTAGTAATAGTGTTGTCAGTGTTAGTACCATGTGCGTCTTGTTTCCATCATCCCGTTTGCTGTTTGTGTGTCAGTGAATGTCGTCTCCATAAAGGGGGACGGTTGATGGGAGGAGACCGCAGCCTCAATCCTGGAAAACACCTGTTTGCTATTAATCAATTACATCCATCACAGGACTATTTAAGCAAACAGGAGGGAACAGAAAAAGAAAGAAGGAGAGGAGAGAAGGAGACTTTTTCATTTTCATGATCACGAGCCATCTGTACCTGCTGTATTCCACATCACGCATTTTCATCCAGTTTGTTTTTCAATCCGCCAGACTTACTTCAATACCCTCATCACGAGAGACCCTGGGGTCGGACTTCATCATCCGTCACGCGCCGAGGATTCACGGTGAGGCTGCTCCATTTTGTTCCGGGAAATACAAACACTCCACGTATCGGTTAACCAGTCAGCTGCATTTCAGGACAATTATATATTCGGACTCAAGTTCACGACCATTCAGTTCCGTATCTCATTCAGTTTTTGTTATTTGTGTTGTTTGTTATATGTTACAAGGACAAGGGAGGGTTTATTGTGTGTGTATATATATATATACTGTATATATGGCGTTGTTGCTTTGGTGGAGGGATATATATATATACTAGTCATTTAGCCCGTTACAATAACAGGCACTAGAACAGTAGTGCATAAACATTAGTAGGAACAGCCTATATTAAATGGCAAGGGACTTTGACCTCAGTCTTTTTGTTGGTCGTATTTTTCTTTCTTTCAGCCTTTCTTTTGTTGATGTTTACTTGCTGAGCTGACCGTTCTTCATGGGCTGCCACCGTGTATTGTGTGCCTTTAATTTTCTGTGACAGTAATACTGTCTTGTACGGCTCTATTCAATAAGGGCACGCACAAAAAGGCGAGCTTCAAAAGGGCGACCTCAATTGAGCGCGGCGAATAAAGGCGTTCGTAGATAATTTAGTTCAAATGGCTCTGGAATATGTGAAGAGCAACAAAGGTGTAGATCTTTATTTACGCGCGCCTTTATTCGCTGCGCCCAATTGAGGTCACCCTTTTGAGGCTCGCCTTTTTGTGCGCGCCTTTATTGAAGGATACCATCTTGTACGTCCGCTGGCTTGTACGTCCGTAATATACCTTTAATTTTCTCTGGCGGTAATACAGGCATGCGTGTCGGTAATATGCCTTTAATCTCCTCTGACAGTAATACTGGCTTGTATGTGGCTGTAATATGCGTCACTGTATTGTGTACCTTTAATTTCCTCTCGCAGTAATACTGGTTTGTATTTCCGTAAAACGCCACTAACTTTCTCTGACAGTAATATCGCGCATCGCACCGTGCCCCGCGCATGCGCACTTCACCAGAAGACACACACACGGACACCTGGACGCACATAGGGATTTTATATATATATATATATATATATATATATATATATATATATATATATATATATATATATATATATATATATATAGTGCATTTTCTTTCTTGTTATTGCTCATTTAATATAACTAATTGCCTATTTTTACATATCATCTGTTTTTTGCGTGCTTGATTAAACCGTCGATTGTGGGGAAAATTTTCATTTGTTAGAGGTACGGCTTGTTATTTAGATTCGGTTCAGTAATGTATCCAGGCCACAGGTCTTGGAGGTGTAGCTGCCGGCCGGGTAAGGGGTCAGCCGTTACAATGACGTCGCTGGAAAGGGGTGTGTGGCGCTCCCGATATCTGTGCAAAAGGACGAAGGCCCAATTCTTTAGAGTCCTGGTGCTTCCTGTCTTGCTATATGGTTTTGAGACATGGACGCTATCCAGTGACCTGAGATGAAGTCTGGACTCCTTTCATACTGTGTCTTTGGAGAATTCTTGGGTACCGCTGGTTTGACTTTGTGCTGCTCATGGAGTCCTGAATGAGGCACATTACCTGCATTGTGAGGGAGCGTCAGTTACGGCACTACAGCCATGTGACGCGTTTCTCCGAGGGTGATCCAGCTCGTAGGATCCTCATTGTTGGGGACCCGAGTGGCTGGACCATGCCAAGGGGTCACCCATGTAACACCTGGCTGCGGCAGATAGAGGGTCATTTCCGGAGGGTGGGACTGCACCGCGTGTCTGCCTTTGGGGTTGCCAACCAGGATCCCGAGTTGTTTCGTTGTGTGGTGGGTGCAGCAACGCACTGTACCGATGCACGCTCCCCAGCTTGACTTGTATATGTGTGTGTGAGTGTGTGTGGGTGTATGCGCTTCTGTGTCCTGTAGTAAAATGGTGTCTTATCCCGGGATGAAGTTCTGCCCCCAAAATTGCAATAACTGAGCAAGATAAGTGTATATGCTGATAGCAATTAAAGCTTGCATTCTATGAGCCGTTATGTTTTCCTTGTGCAGTGCATGACACTGTTATCATGGTTGTACTTATAGGAACAGAGGAATTTGTTGAATACTAATGACATACTGATGAACTGGAGTGATTACTTTCACTTATCTAAATAAAATAACCAGTTGAAATTACAAAATACAGAAAATGAATGAAAAAAAAATAACAAATTCAATCAAAAGACATTATGTTGCATTCAGACAATAAAAAATAAATAAATGCATATCTTAATATACTTTGTAAGAAAAGGATTGGTTCATATGGACAAAGTATGACATTTTAAGTTTCAGCATTGCAAGACTTTTCAGCAAATTATAACAAAGATAATTCTTAAATAATATAAACATTCCAATGATTTGTACAAAGTTTTATATTAAAGAGCATATTAACATTGGATAAGTTTACCTGAGACATACAGTAATTTTAATAGAATATTGATGAAATACATGAAACTCTCTGTAAACTATGTTAGCTGCAGGGGTAGAGGATTAAACCATTTTTAATAATCCCTTAGACAGTGTTGCTAATTACACTGCACAACAAAGTTTTTGCTTCTTGAACACTGTTGGGTGTTTCTTACAGATTTTTGTGTGCTGATCACGAATATCACATCAAAATTTACCGTTTTAGAGAAATCTTCAGTTGTGTTATGATTTTTCTTATATTTGTATCCAAACATTTTCGCTCCCCTAAGTGACTTATCAACAACGGTTTGTGCCACCTGGGCATGTCCAGGTATGGAATCAGGCCAGGTTGGAAGCTGTTCTGTGGAAGTTGACATCCTGGGCAGATCTGAACGAGCCTGACGCTGTCTCAGCATGTTATAATGGTGACTTGCATACACCGATCCTGCTCATTTGAGTAATAGTGATAGCCACTGCAAAAAAGATTTTTTAAAATGTCTTGCTTCCTGAAAAGTTTTTGCGGATTGTGACAGGTATCTACTGGGTATGCACAAATATAGTTTAGGTTTTACTGCATCACATAGGAACTTTGAGAAATAGACATTTATATGTTTACTGACAATAATGTATTTAGTCACGTTTATGTTTCGCATAAGCTATTAAATTCAACAGAATTAAAAGTGTTTTGCTCCTGATTTTCTTTTGTATTCAATGTCTGGTGCATCACGTTGCAGTGTCCAACAGTAGTCAACAAGCATTGATGGATTCCAGTTTCCCTGGTATCGTTTCTCCATTGTAGCAATGTTCTGGTGAAACCTTTCACCGTGTTCATCACTGACAGTACCGAGATTTGTGGGGAAGAAGTCCAAGTGTGAGTGGAGGAAATGAATCTCGAGTGACATGCTGCACTTCATTGTCTTGTATGCTTTGAGAAGTTTGTCTACCAGCTGAATGTAATTTGGGGCTCTGCACATTGCCCATAAAATTGTCAACAACAAATTTAAAGGCTTTCCAGGTACTTTTTTCTGGCCCAACTAACAGATCTTCAAACTGCTTGTCACTCATAACATGTCTGATCTGGGGGCAACAAAAATGCCCTCCTTGATCTTGGCGTCAGTTATTCTTGGGAACATCTGTCTTAAATAACGAAAACCTTCTCCTTCCTTGTTCAGTGCTTTCACGAAATTCTTCATGAGTCCCAGTTTTATGTGAAGATGAGGAAAAAATATCCTTCTGGGTCGACAAGTGATTCATGTGCCACATTTTACTGTCCTGGAACTAACTTTTTACGGAGTGGCCAGTTCTGTCGAGAATAGTGTGACTCTTTGGCACGGCTGTCCCATTCACAGATGAAACAACATTACTTTGTATAGCCGAGCTGCAGTCCTAGTAACAGAGCAACGATTTTAAGATCTCCACAGATATTCCAGTTGTACCTGCTATACTGGACGTGCTTCAGCAACAGTTCCATATTTTCATACGTTTCTTTCATGTTTGCTGAATAGCCAACAGGTACTGAAGGATAAACGTTGCCATTGTGTAGCAGAACAGCTTTCAGGCTTAACATTGACGAATCAATGAAGAGACGCCACTCTTCCAGGTTGTGATCAGAACCCAAGGCCAAGAACAATCCTTTAATGTCACAACAGAAACAGAGACTGTCGACTTGTGCAAAAAATTTGGTTATATCATGATGTCGGCCTCGAAACACAGAAATATTCATACCTGATGACAGCAAACACCATTCCTGTAGTCTCGAACCCAGCAGCTCGACTTTTGCTTTTGACAGACCCAAATCTCTGACCAAATTGTTCAATTTGGACTGTGTTATCAGATGTGGATCACCTGATGAGCACGGTTCAAAATCTGGGTCAATGTCATTGTCAGTACCCTGCACTACAGTTTCTTCATCTGGTTCGTCTAAGGTCCAATCCTCTGGTGGTTTCAGAATTAGAAGACTGTCATCATGTGGCACGGGTCTCATTGCTGAAGGCAGATTAGGATATTCACTTGACTTCTTGTTTTTCGCTAAGAAACCAGACACATTAGTCAAACAGAAGTAACAGTCCGTCACATGTTCTTTCTGTTCTCGCCATATCAACGGAACAACAAACGGCATCGTCTTTCGAGTGCCTCTGAGCCAGGCTCTCAGACTGACAGCACATGTCGCACAGCAAATCTGAGGCGCCCATTCCTTGTCTGGATCACCAATTTTACCGCGGAAATACAGATGACAAGCGTTCTTCACAAGAGCAGCCATCCAACGTCTCTGAGGTGCAAGTGTATATTCACCACAAATATAGCAGAATGTATCGCAGCTGTTACGACATTGACGAGACATATCGCCCGACTCAAAACGTCTTTAGCATCAAGCTTACTTACTGTTATATTGCTACAGATACTATACTTTACTATACTGATACTACACATACACACTGACTATTTGTGTGCATATATTTTTTTTCATACATAACATAAATAAGATCAAAATAATAAAATAGATAGAGGCAGAGCTTGAACCACAGTGTTACTGACTTGCATTTGGATGTGCTGCCATCAGTATTATTCCACACAAGCCAAAGGTCTGCAATAATATTGATCTTTCCAGCTGTTAAATGTGACCCATTGGTGGAGTTTTTCCTTTTTTTTTTCATTGCTTAAATTAATTTTTCTCTGATATTGGATTTTTCCCAGAATCTCAGGTACATGAGATTGATCCGTTACTGAAAACTGTTTTTACTTTATTTGCCTGGAAATGGCTAAGAATTTCTAGGCATTCAATCAATCAGGGACATGTCTGCTATACAATAAAGCACTAAGGTATATGTGTCCAGTCCCTCTAAGTTTGGCTTTGGTGATTCAACAAAAGGGAAGGTGGGAGGGTGAGACAATCAACAAGTAGTAAAGGTGTACAATGAGAGAGTCACGTTCAAAGGCAGAAAGTATAAAACCGGACAGGAGGCGAGAAAGGTGCCACGAAAATAATGACCGAGTCTGAGGAGCAGACTTTACGGTGTAACCAGCAAGTGATGCTCTTGAGCCCCAAACCAAAGACACACTGATGACAAACACAATTCGGAGTTTAAATAAAAGATTGATTTCTCCCCATAGCTTTTCAACAAGCACCATCAAAAGATCAGTCATCAGTACACAATTCTGACAAATTCTTCTTCCTTTCCTTCCCCCAAGAGTGTTTACAAGCAAAACTCTGGACTATTTTTCGGTGTCACCACACTGCCCTTCTGGAGCACATCCAGGTCACATGGAAACCAGTATTGTCCTCCCCTGACAGTGTCCTCTGGCTGAACTTTGTTTCCATCTGTTCTCCGTGGCATTTTTGCAAAGGGAACACGCTCAAGAAAGGAAGCGCCGGTAAAGAAAAGTTCAGACACACATGGATTCCAAGGACAGGCACTGAAGGTGAATGGACGTCAAAAGATGGCAAATATTTTTTAATTACTCTATTACCTGTCTTTGACTGGTATCAGGGCAAGTATATATATATATATATATATATATATATATATATATATATATATATATATATATATATATATATATATATATATATATATATATAATTCTACACACAACACCCCATAATGACAACGTGAAAAAAGTTTACTTGAGGTTTTTGCAAATTTATTAAAAATAAAAAAATTGAAAAAGCACATGTACATAAGTATTCACAGCCTTTGCCATGAAGCTCGAAATTGAGCTCAGGTGCCTCCTGTTTCCCCTGATCATCCTTGAGATGTTTCTGCAGCTTAATTGGAGTCCACCTGTGGTAAATTCAGTTGGCTGGACATGATTTGGAAAGGCACACACCTGTCTATATAAGGTCCCACAGTTGACAGTTCATGTCAGAGCACAAACCAAGCATGAAGTAAAAGGAATTGTCTGTAGACATCAGAGACAGGATTGTCTCGAGGCACAAATCTGGGGAAGGTTACAGAAAAATTTCTGCTGCTTTGAAGGTCCCAATGAGCACAGTGGCCTCCATCATCTGTAAGTGGAAGAAGTTTGAAAGCACCAGTACTCTTCCTAGAGCTGGCCGGCCATCTAAACTGAGCGATCGGGGGAGAAGGGCCTTAGTCAAGGAGGTGACCAAGAACCCGAGGATCACTCTGTCAGAGCTTCAGAGGTCCTCTGTGGAGAGAGGAGAACCTTCCAGAAGGACAACCATCTCTGCAGCAATCCACCAATCAGGCCTGTATGGTAGAGTGGCCAGACGGAAGCTACTCCTTAGTAAAAGGCACATGGCAGCCCGCCTGGAGTTTGCCAAAAGGCACCTGAAGGACTCTCAGACCATGAGAAAGAAAATTCTCTGGTCTGATGAGACAAAGAGAACTCTTTGGTGTGAATGCCAGGCGTCACGTTGGGAGGAAACCAGGCACTGCTCATCACCAGGCCAATACCATCCCTACAGTGAAGCATGGTGGTGGCAGCATCATGCTGTGGGGATGTTTTTCAGCGGCAGGGACTGGGCGACTAGTCAGGATAAAGGGAAAGATGATTGCAGCAAAGTACAGAGACATCCTGGATGAAAACCTGCTTCAGAGTGCTCTTGACCTCAGACTGGGGCGACGGTTCATCTTTCAGCAGGACAACGACCCTAAACACACAGCCAAGATATCAAAGGAGTGGCTTCAGAACAACTCTGTGAATGTCCTTGAGTGGCCCAGCCAGAGCCCAGACTTGAATCCGATTGAACATCTCTGGAGAGATCTTAAAATGGCTGTGCACCGACGCTTCCCATCCAACCTGATGGAGCTTGAGAGGTGCTGCAAAGAGGAATGGGCGAAACTGGCCAAGGATAGGTGTGCCAAGCTTGTGGCATCATATTCAACAAGACTTGAGGCTGGAATTGCTGCCCAAGGTGCATCAACAAAGTATTGAGCAAAGGCTGTGAATACTTATGTACATGGGATTTCTCAGTTTTTTTATTTTTAATAAATTTGCAAAAATCTCAAGTAAACTTTTTTCACATTGTCATTATGGGGTGTTGTGTGTAGAATTCTGACGGAGAAAATGAATTTAATCCATTTTGGAATAAGGCTGTAACATAACAAAATGTGGAAAAAGTGATGCGCTGTGAATACTTTCTGGATGCACTGTATATATATATATGTGTATATATATATATATATATATATATATATATATATATATATATATATATATATATATATATATATATATATATATATATAATACACTAGCAAAATACCCGCGCTTCGCAGCGGAGAAGTAGTGTGTTAAAGAGGTTATGAAAAAGAAAAGCAAACATTTTAAAAATAACGTAACATGATTATCAATGTAATTGTGTTGTCATTGTTATGAGTGTTGCTATACACACACACATACACACACATAAATATATATATACATATATACATATCTACATATACACATATCTACATATATATATATATATATATATATATACATATACACATCCACATATATATATATATATATATATATGTATATATATATATATATATATATATATATATATATATATATATATATATATATATATATATCAACATATATATACACACATACATAGATACACATACATACACATACATATATATACACACATACATACATACATACATACACACAGACACACACACATATATATATATATATATATATATATATATATAAATATATATAAATATATATATATATATATATATATATATATACACAGACACATATATATACATATCTACATATATATATATATATCTAGACATACATACAAAAATACATTGACATATATATATATATACATATCTACATATATATATATATATATGTAATTGTGCTGTCACTGTTATGAGTGTTGCTGTCATATATATATATATATATATATATATATATATATATATATATATATATATATATATATATATATATATATATATATATATAATATACACACACACACACATAATATATATATATACACATACATACATACATACATACACACACACATATATATATATATATATATTTACATATCTACATATATATATACATATCTACATATATATATATATATACACATATATATATACATATCTATACATATATACACATATATATACATATCTACATATATCTAGACATACATATATACATACATACATTGACATGTATATATATATATATATATCAAATGAATGTCAACCTTTTGTAGGGTCTGTCCCTGAGACTTATTAATTGTCATTGCTAAGCAGAGGCTTAGTGGAAATTGTAGGCGTTTGTATTGAAATGGGAGATCAGAGGGTATAACGGGGATGCGAGGAATAAAAACTCTCTCCCCTGAGCCACCGCCAGTAAAAATAGTTGCCTCAATGAGGTTGTTTTGCAGACACGTGACCTGAAGTCTCGTGCTGTCACAAAGTTTCAGTGGCTGTACGCAAATCCACAATCGGTTTCATATTGTTTTCGTACCTTACCAATCGTGTAATGTGTTTTTTGAACAGGTTTGATTCATCAAAGTGATCACTCCTGCTGCGTTCAGTCACTTCACGTGAGCAGCTCTCTTGTGTGATGTTGCGATGTCCACGGGTTTATTTAATGTTAGCTAAGACCCGGCAGTTAAAAGTTTCTCGCTACAGCAATTTTAACTCTGTCACAAAGTGATCCAAACTGTCGTTTTTACCTCGTGTCTTCTCATTAAACTTGTATCTCGCGAATATGGCATTGCAAACGGCAGCGGGTCAGTTCACGTGCTTACATGGGAGGCGTGATGATGCAATATATTTTGATATATATCAAAATACCCGCGTTTCGCAGCGGCGAAGTACTGCTTTAAAATTTTTATTAAGAAGAAAAGTAAACCTTTTTAAACTGGGGGAAAATGAATCAATAATTATTTCTTAAGGATCTCTTTGTATACCATGTTGTCAGTTCGCCCTTCCGGTTGTAATATGACCAAGCTGTGTGCTGAGCTTACTCTTGAGCATGAAATCTAACATAGTTTGTGCCCTTCAGAATGAAAACAGTTTGCATTCACCTTTTTAATAAAAGGCGAGCTTTTAAGCCTGAGAAATCACCCCGTAAATGCACACGTTTAATTGCACATGTGTTAATATGTATGCTTACACAGTATTAAAAGACACTCAAAAATTAACGTCATTTACCTTCGTTCCCACGTTTGACTCGTGCTGTAAATCTCTTCCTTGTTTTCAGTTCACGTGATTACGTAGGAGGCGTGATGACGTGATACGTGACTCCGCCTCCTCCATTAGAGTATATGGACAAAAAACAGGTTCCAGTTATGACCATTACGCGTAGAATTTCGAAATGAAACCTGCCTAACTTTTGTAAGTAAGCTGTAAGGAATGAGCCTGCCAAATTTCAGCCTTCTACCTACACGGGAAGTTTGAGAATTAGTGATGAGTCAGTCAGTGAGGGCTTTGCCTTTTATTAGTATAGATATGTATATATATATATATATATATATATATATATATATATATATATATATATATATATATATATATATATATATATTCGAGGAATGTTCAAAAAGTTGCTGCAATTTTTTTTAACTCTTATTTATTAAGAATTTCAAAAACAAATCACATCACTTTTCTACATGGTCACCTTCCTTTATAATGCAATTTTCCCAGTGTTTACCAACTTTTTAGTGCCATCAGCAAAAAATTCTTCTGTTTTCGTGAATCAGTTCCAGGGTTCATTCCTCGTGGTCGTGGCTGTAGCTGGACATCCAGAGCGCTTTGCGTCCGTCACACTAGTACAGCCATTTTCAAACATTTCAATCCACATTTTATACTTACTCACTAGGTAGTCTAAGTTAGTACACCACTTTGTTCCCCTTCTCCGACTCCCAGAAGCCCACTGCCACTGCACTTAGTCTTAGTCTTGGTCTGCTGCTTGTCCACAGCTCTGTACGACACTGCAGCAGCGTTAAACCACAAAGTAAGTGATGTTACCATAAAGACATAACAAGTCCAGGCGAGCACAGGGTTATCCTCAGCTCATAATATGCAGCAACTGACCCACAGAGTGTTACTAATGTGGCCTCACTCCAGTGGCATCAATAATGCACTTGGCCGGTGGGCTGGCGGCTTAATGAGAAAACCCTGCGCTTGGTTTGTGTGGGGTGTAGCATTAATTAGTTTCCATAATAAAATAAAAACAACAGGAATACGGTTCACTCTGTACAGTATGTATAGCAAATGGTGTTGGGTAAGTTCACCACATGTATACCAACAAAAACATTCAAAGAGATCTGGCAAATCACAATGGCACAGTGATTAGCCATGCTGTGCACTGGCATAGCACAAAATGTGCATAGGTCGGGCTCAATAAACAGCATTTACAGTCAGGGCCGATGCCACCATTAAGGCGAATTAGGCAATCGTCTAGGGTGCAGATCATAAGACCCAGCCTTACCGAAGAGTCAGTTGAAACACTAATAAGTTTGGCCTAGGGTTTAAAATAACCTGGCACCGGCACTGTCTATGGCAGAAACTTGATTTAACATTCCCATATTTAGTGTATTCTCACATGTACCATTACAGTACATTCACAGTGCAGCTAAAAGTGACTCTGATTCTGCATCCTACCTGTTATTTTTATTTTGTTCTATTTATTCATTTTTTGACTGCTTAAATAACTTTTGAGAATGATCCAAATCTGTTGATAAGTGTACAGATACCTATCTTGAATGTGCCTAAAGTCCTGAGTTTTGCAGCAACTTTTTTTTGTGCACAAAGAACTGCATGCCAAGTTATGTGGTAGGTAGCAGGACTTTATAGAGCTTCGGATCTCAATGTTAGTTTGGACAATCTAGATTGGAATGCACGAGCTTGTTGGGCTAAGTGGCTTTTTCTTGTCACAACTTTTCTAATATTCTAAAACGGCTTTTCTGCCACGCTCTCTGCGATGTTCGATTCAGCTACTCCATTGATGACCCTGGCACTGACACATTCTGCCAGTCCATTTCCACTGATGATCTAATCAGCAATATTATCTTTGGTATAGTTTGACAATGTTTTTCTTTAGAATATTACAACAACCTAGACGAGAACAGGACATTCAGCCCAATGAGCAAGGGGCGCAAAATCAACCGGAAAGCAAATTATAGAAAAAAAAAACATTAAGTAGTTCTCTCAAGGGGCGGCATGGTGGCGCAGTGGGTAGCGCAGTGGGTTTCCTCCGGGTGCTCCGGTTTCCTCCCACAGTCCAAAGACATGCAGGTTACGTGCATTGTGCTTGGTGTGTGCCCTGCAGTGGGCTGGCGCCCTGCCCGGGGTTTGTTTCCTGCCATACGCCCTGTGTTGGCTGGGATTGGCTCCAGCAGGCCCCTGTGACCCTGTAGTTAGGATATAGCAGGTTGGGTAATGGATGGATGGATAGTTCTCTCAGACAGACGTTGGATTTTATATTTATAGAGATGTGATTGGACACTTAGTTATCAAAGCATCAGATGGTTTTCCACCTTAAACTAACATGTGCCAATAAAGTTTTTAATGCTCAACGAGTTTATGTTTTGGGTTTACTTACTTGATATGAAGTTATTGTATAATTTTGTTCAGTGAACATTCAGTTTTTGGAATTTAAAAAAGCTGTTTGTTTAAAAGTTATCAATTACAATTAGCCTGAGTACCTCGAACAAGTTATATTAACTTACTCTAGCATCATTGGCTAGTCTTAGATGAAACAAATTGATAGGAGTTTATGAGTTTTTCTGTTCATTTACATGGAATTTTTACACTTAATAGAATTAAGTTTAGCCAACAAATCAACAAACAAATTTTTTAAGTGTGTTTGGTGGAGGGGTTGTGGAGGCCCCTCGTCCTCTACGCTGGTACCTCTCAGTCACCAGTACCCAGCCTTGTCATTGCCCGTGATTAGCTGGTAGTTAAGTATTACACCCTGGACTGGCATGCAATGCCCGGTGCTGCCCGTGTGATCCTAAGCGGACATTAAGCAGTGTCACAGGTGGTTGGGGGGACACCCTGGAGGACCGGAGGAGGGTTTACGCCTCCCCCAGACCACGTGGGGGTGACCGCCCTGATGGCTATGGGGACCACGGGTGCAGAGCTTTGAAGCTCAACCCTGTAGGGGCCCGTGGTCAGCGCCAGGGGGCGTCCCCAATTCTTGAGGAGCCCTGGCCCTCAGCACTTCCGCCACACCCGGAAGTGCTGGGGGGAAGAGGATCAGGAACACCCAGAATGTTTCCGGGTGCGCAGCCTGCACTTCCGCCACACTGGGGAGTGCCAGCAGAAGATTGTCAGGAGGCACCTGGAGCACATCCGGGTCATTATAAAAGGGGCCGCTTCCCTCCATTCAGGGGCTGGAGTCGGGAGGACGAGAGACGAGTTCTTGGTGGAGAGAAGTGGAGGCGGCCTGAAGAAAGTGAGGCATTGTTTGTTGACCAGGACTTTGGGGACTGTGTGTCACTGTAAATAATGTTTAATAAACGTGTGTTGGGTGACTTCAACGTGTCCGCCTGTCTGTGTCCGGGCCATCTTCCACAGCAGGTTCCCTAATGGAGGGGCAAACACTTTGGTCATCTCTTTATTCTGCTTCACCACTGCCTCGTCCAGAACACAAATGCTGTTCAAGTGCTTTCTTCCCCTGTGAAAGAGTTGAAGTGAAATCTGAAATGTGTTTGTGTGTGTTTACAATGCAGGGAAATTGCATTTTTATCGACTAATTTACAATTTCATCTCTCAACATTAAAACAAAATCGCATTCCTCCTCAGAAACGTTTGCTTATTTTCTTTTCTCAGTGTGTGTTTGATCTATTTTAAGGTAGCATAACTTGATCTTTAGATTGATTTAATCTGATTGATATGATATAAATACCCTGAAAGCTTTCTAAATAAAATTTCATGCCTCACTGAATGCTATTAGCAAGCTGATTAATAAAATTAACAGGAGGTCATAGCGGCATTGGTTTCAATTTCACGAATTTACAAATCCAAGATTGAGAACAAACAAATTAAAAAATACGTTTCTAGAAGCTCTTTACTATTGAGTTGCAGATGCATTGGAATTGAAAAGGTTTAGCTGATGTACAGTACGCATTTTGATGATTCTCACATTATCGGTGTTTAAATAAATGACCAAGTCTTGTAACTGCAGCAGAAACCTTAACAACTTTTGAAATATTGGCATCACTTGGCTAATAGCTTCCTAGATGAGCTTGATGGACTGAATGGCCTCCTCTCTTTTTTTTCAGACTTCTTGAAATTGGACTTGAAAGGATTTGCCGAGTCCTAAAAACTTTAATGCTGTGTGTATTGTTTTACAGGTTAGAGCTGTGACTTTTCAAACGCCACTATTATTTCTGCTTCCCTGTACGCTGTGAAAGTTGGCTGAAGTGAAATCGTGCTGGAATTAGCCTTGTTGACTGTGAATTTTATTGGTGTGTACTGTACAGGAAGGATGGGTCGAAGGAGCCCATTGTTGAGATGCGGCCGGAAGAGGAGAGAATAACTAACCCTGACGATGGGAGCCCCGTAAATGAACCGAATGAGACCACTCCACTTACGGAGCCTGAGTAAGATCTGCTTTTATTGGCACTATATAGTTGAACGGGAGCATTATTGCAAAGCAAGCCACGCATAAAAGCATACAGTATGTTCAATATCAAGCAAAAATGAGTGGGATTGAGGCAAAATGGATTTTCTCTTTATGCCTTTTACTAATACGGACAACGTTAATAAATGCAGGCAGTGAATTAGTCTCAGTTCTCTTGAAGTTCTTATGTGGCCTTTTGGGCTGCTCTAAATACAAAAACAAAATTTACCAGAAATAGAGGTGATCAAAAGAAGTAGGAAGCAGGGTTTATAACTACATACATTCATATATTCTCAAACCTGCTTAATTAAGTTCAGGGTCGCAGTGAGTCGTCACGGAACTGGGCTCGAGGCCCGGATGATGTGGTGTGGTGAGGTGGTTGTGGCACTGCCACCACTTTAAACCACAATGTGGCAGCTTTACGTGACCCTGACCAAGCCACTTAACTCACCCGTAATCTGGTTACGAAAAATATACGCAGTATGGAGACAATTGGAAACAATACAGGGATACTATAAGTCACTTTGGATGAAGGTGTCAGCCAAGTGTATGATAATAAGAAGATGAGATAAAGCTGCCGACTTAAGTGAGGAGAGTGAAGAGACTGAAGCAGGAGACGGCAGTAAGGCTCACGATAGCCACGTGTCTTTGGAACATGGGAGGAAAACCCACACAGATACTGACCAGGCTCAGGACTGCAACCCAGAATGCTAGATCCATAAGGGATCCATAAGCGCTAACCACAGTGCTCCATCCTCAACTTACAGGCTTCTAGTAATGTGTGTTAAACTCTATACAGATCTCACTATGGCCAACGTCACGCTACATGACTTTGAGTCGGACAGCACGTCACGTCACACTTACTGTATATACGTCAGGGGCTGGATCTCATTGCTTTGAGTATGAGGAAGAATCCCAGGGGATGACAGACTACAAGAGTCAGAATACACATGTCAGAATCTCAGGGGATGACAGACTACAAGAGTCAGGATACACATGTCAGAATCTCAGGGGATGACAGACTACAAGAGTCAGGATACACATGTCAGAATCCCAGGGGATGACAGACTACAAGAGTCAGGATACACATGTCAGAATCTCAGGGGATGACAGACTACAAGAGTCAGGATACACATGTCAGAATCCCAGGGGATGACAGATTACACAAATCCCTCACTAATTCTCAAAGCGACTTTCAGACTTGTGTGAGGTGCCGCCTGACAACACCAAAGTTTCAGCCACTATCAGTCATGTTTTTTTTTTTACTTTTTTTCATTCTGTTGCAGTACGACAAACAGGAGACACTGGACAGACAAGCGTCTCCTAAATGTAACAGTGACATATATTTCTACGGGATAGCACATTTTCATACATGCAAGTAGCGCCAAATGCTTTACAGTAGTAACAGCTAAACAGATGTTACAAAAAGAAAGTAGAAGATAAACCAAAGAAAGTAAAAGGCTAAAGAATGGCTGTTCATAAGTGGGGTATATTAAGACATTAGAAACAGATAGTTTATCATAAGTGCAAATGCTATGGTCAGAAGGTAAGTGAGGAAAGAAAGACAAAAGCTCCAGTCAGATGGATGCTGGAGAAAACAAACAGCTAGGGGTTCAAAGGCCGAAAGACTACCCAGACCCCTCTGGGCATTCTACAGTTCCAGTAACAGGATGCTCTTGTGGAGTTTTCTTCATCTTCCCAGTGGCTGCACCAGATTTAGGCCAGAGGGTCGTGAAAGAAAGAACCACCACCGTGTACCGGGAAAAACAAAATACACAAAGGCAGTGACCAGTCCATAAAAACAGCAAATAAAGTAGAATGTTATGATAAGTGGCAAGCAGATTTTAACATTTCAAATACTATAAAAGGGAAAGGAAGTACATGCAAAAACCTTTGGTTTGAGAAACAAGTCCACAAAGAATATCATTTATATAAATGAAGCAAAAAAATAAAAAATAAGTCATTCCCAAAACGGAATCCAAAGCTGTAACCACAATGTAAAAGTGAAAATCCAGAATCTGAAAAACATTCCTCATGAAAGAACAGATCTCTCCATTCATAACCGAATCACTGAAGGATCTCCTTCCGGTTTTAGAATATGAAGGCTGATGGTGGTCCTTCAACTGAACATCTGGGTGGTCCCACCTCCTGGGGTTTCACCCAGAAAGCACAAGGAATAATAAGAGAGCACCGAAGCTCAATACAAAGGTACTAAATGATACATAAAATAGAATAATATTAACAAAATGTACACAATTACAATATACATATGAAAAGTAATACTTTAAAGTAAATGAAGAAGGCACAAAAAAAGAAAAATAAACTTGTCAAGGAAGAAAGCCCAACTTTAACATAAGAACTCTCAATTTTTCTAATCACCCGCCTTTTATGTTGTCATTCTCTGAGCTGAAATGAACTGTAGAGTCTTTGTTAGTCCAGAAATGTCTGATACGTTGTTTCAAAACAGAACAATTGGCGTGACTACAGATTTGCATACAAAGAATAAAAGTAGCAAAAAGTAAGTAAAGCTAGAAAGAAACAGAGGTGAGGATGGCCAGGTGAATGTAAGGAATACCATGGAGGCAGAGCAAGCTAAATTCTAAGAGAAAGACTCGGTGTGGAGACGTTATGAGGAGAAGCAGGCTAAGGTGGTGTGGACAAGTGGACTGAAAGGTAGAGGACTACGTGAAGAGGTGCACCAACATGGAGAGACAGTCAGTTGGACGTGGTGTCAGATGATACTATAACAATGCATCTCAGCCTAAAGAACTGCTAAGACTGCAGAAAGGAAAAGGATTTGGGGGATAGTTGGCTGACCTGGGTGAACTCAACACAGGAAATGACCATTAAACTGGTAATGATGATGAGGAGGAGGAGGAAGAGGTTATGCTTAAGTTTTATAACACACTGATGAGGCCATTACTGGAGTACTGTATGCTGTTTTTGGTCTGAGGGCAACAAAAAAAGATATGGCAGCACTAGAGAAAGGCCAGAGAAGTGAAGTAGGCTGATCCAGGCCTACAGTGGACGAGTAATGAGAAGAAAAGAATAAAAGAGTTGAGCAAAACAAGATCAATAGGTGGTATCATTGAAGGTTTTGAAAATATGAAAGGAGTTACTAAGGTGAATGGTTTGCTAAAATGAGTTCAACAACAACATGGGGACACAGTAGGAAATTTTGCACAATTGGGATAAGTGACTCAGTAGTGTGCTGGACATTCATAACCCAGCTTGACGTTGTTTTGCAGGAATTAGGAAGGATTGGTGAGTTTTACTGGGCTCTGGGGCCTGTTCTGGTCATGTTTTTCTAGTGTTGTATTGATAAAAAAAAAAAAATGATGATGAAGAATATAAAAAATATAATGGATGATAGATAAAATTATTTAGCACAGCTGCAACTTAGGCTGTGAGTGCTCAATGTACAGAAAATGTAAGACAGTTATGTTGTGCATGTTAGCAGCTTTGGGATTGGAATTTCGATTTACAATAGAGAGGGGGGCCTCATATGGAGCTGCATTGGTGTAGGGGGCCTAAATTGTCTCTAATAAATGTACACTGCTGTACACGTATGGTGCAACACAAGCTGGCTTGACCTTGTGAGTACAGCAGACCCCTAAAGCAGTTTAACAAGCTTTTGGTCCATCACGTTAAAGGATTCTCTTAAATTCCATAACAAAGAAGAATAATTAAGCGGCTAATAACACTGTGAACAATAAGGATAATCCTACAATTAGTATTCTAAGTCTAATCATTTGCTTACAAGCTAAATGAAAAATCTCCTCTAATTAATGGGTATATGCATCATTTACATATTCCACATGAATTTGTTTCTGGATTCCCTGTTAAAGCAGTCCTGATGACTGCCGGTGAGCATACAATGCATGCTGGTCAATACTGCATGCTCAACCTCATCTCGTATTAGTAGTCAGACTCTATTGTATTTTCAGCAGCAGCCAGAGGAATGAGCACCTTAATAAAAAATATGGTAATTAAAACATGAAGTAAAAACCTATAATTTGTCAAATTATGGAGTTGCTGTTTTCAGCAAAGTATATTTTAGTTGGCACTGCTTCTATAACAACAGAACACAAATTGGTCCTGCAGTTTCTGTGTTTCTTTTGCCTGCGGTAATAATTCCTACCACTGTGAATCAAGACTTACCTGGCTGCACAATATGGCCAGGCTGCTGAATGCATAATATATGTTGTAGCAGTTGAGCGTATTAGTGCTCCCTTGAACCCTCAGGTACCACTCCAAACACCAGGTAAAAGTACAATTATTATTTATTATATAACAATAACGTGCACTAAGCACCCTCCACTCCACACTACACATACAATACTATTATTTATCCAATAATCAATAATCAAACCAATCCTCCTCTCCCAGACTCGTTGCCACCCTTCCTCCCAGCTCAGCTCAGTGTCTGGGCTCTCCCATAGTGCTTTTATACTCTCTGACCTGGAAGTACCTCCAGCCCAGCAGTCCATGAGTCCTTATCACTTCCGGGTCAGATTAAAAGTTCTTTTCTTCAACCCGGAAACACGTCGTTCCTTCTGGTCATATGATCATGACGTGCTTCCGGGTTATAGGGCAGGCATAAGTCCTTGAGCCTCCCTGCAGCGTCCTCTGGTGGGTCCCACGGTGTCCAGCAGGGTTGGGAATAAAAACTCCACTGTCCATAATTCCCTGCTGGTCTTTGGGGCACTCCCATGCTACAGGGAGGGCTCCATCTAGCGGCCTGGGGGTGCTGGCCGGGATAAACAGCCGGCCGTCTCCCATAATGTATATAATGATGGATGGCTATGTGGGCAGAGGGTGGGCAAGGGGTTAGCACGGGGCATTTGAAGTCAAACTTGCATTGCCCCAAGGTTTGCCTGCATGCCTGACTGAGCACTAAAAGCAGACCAAGATTATGCTCAAATAGGGTGCTCCATGTCTTGCTCTCTATATTTATTACTCAAAAAATTAAGAGCCGATATGTGACAACCCAGCCCAGAAATGCTCATGATTAGTAATTAGTCAAATGATTGACATAAACAGTGTTCCATTTCACAATGAAATCAGTAAATTAATAATAATAATAATAATTATTATTATTATAGTTATTATATGAGGGGGGAGTCCAGCTAAAGTTAGAAAATGGGATTTATTAGAAAATGGAACAAACCTGAACAAAACTGATGCTGTCATTTCTTAATGTCATCTCCACCCTTCCCAATGCACTTGTGCCACCTGCCTGGCAGTGCCAGGGGATTCCAGCAGAATACAACATTTGGTCTCGTCCTCTCAGCCACCCGTGCATCTCTTTCTTCCCGTCTTGAATCGACGACCACCCAGATGTTTTTTTAGTGGTCCAACAAGGTGGAAATCACACGGTACCAAATCTGGTGAATAAGGAGGATGTGGCAATACCTCAAACTTCAGTTTCTCCAGACAAGCCTTGGTGTTCTTAGCAGTGTGTGTGTCATTGTCTTGCAGCAAAAGGACTCCTTGAGACAGCAGTCCCCGCCGCTTGGATCGATTAGCAGGCTTCACATTGGTCTCCAGCAAGTCACTGTAACTTGCACTAGTGACTGGAGTACCCCTCAGAATGTGGTGTTCGACAATAACTCGGGTGCACGAGTGGTGGTGAGGACGAGACAAAACCTTTTATTCTGCTGGAATCCACTGGCACTGCCAGGCAGGTGACACAAGTGCACTGAGAAGGGTGGAGACAACATTGAAAAATTACATCATTATCAGTTTTGTTAAGGTTCATTCCATTTTCGACTAAATTCCATTTTCTAACTTTAGCTTGACCCCCACCCATCATAATAATAATGCTCCCTTTTCGTTTGAAGTAATCACTGGAATAACTGGCTTGAAAACTGGACTCTGACTGAACTCTGATTGTTGTTTCTCAGTCATTTCTGTGCGGCTTTAGCTTTATGCTCAGCTTGTTGTCTTAATAGAAAACAAATCTTCTCCCAAAGTGCAGGTTTCTTGCAGACTGCATTGGGTTTTCCTTGAGGATTTCCCCATATTTTGCTGCATTCGTTTTTACCCTCCCAAGCCTTCTAGGGCCTGCTGCAGAGAAGCTTCCCCACAGCCTGATTCTGCTTCACAATGAGGATGGTGTGTTTTTGATAATGTGCAGTTTTCAAACATTGTGTTTAGCCTGATGGCCAAAAATCTACAATTTTACTCTCACAGACCATAGAACCTTCTTCCAGGTGATCTGAGAGTATTTAATATGGCTTCTGGCAAACTCTAGCCAAGGTGTCCTGTGTGTTTTTGTTTCTTTGCACCCATCCCCATTCCCACAAAGCCTCTGCCAACAGTTGCTGTCTGCACAGTTTCTCCAGTCTGAACTATTGTAGCTTGCAACTCCTGCAGAGTTCTCATAGGTCTCTTGGTGGCCTCCTTCATGAACCTTCTTCTTGCGCAGTCACTCAGCTAGGAAGATTTACAGTCTCCTTGGATATGTTCTTGTCAGACTTGTGTTTTTCCATGTCCTTTTCATGGAGTTGTTTGGAATGTTCATTGTGTAGACTAGTTCACCATGCTGTTTCACCACAAGTGGAGCGTTCCACATTCACGAGAATTTAGACAACAATCAAGTGAAGCACCAGACAGTTGAGCTAATCCTGTAACTTCAGTCGACTGAGCCAGTGATGCCTTAAAGGGAATGAATATGCCATCAGTTATTTCATGTTTTACATTTGCAATTAATTTAGATCACTTTGCAGTGTTCTCTATTTACTTTGTGACATTCAAGAGTCTTTTTCTTATGATCAGTGTCAAAAAAAGCTAAATGAAGTCCACTGTGATTCAACGTTGTATAAGAATAAAATGTGGAAACTTACAAGGGGTTGAATATTTTTATAGGCAATGTAGATAGGAAACTCAGAATATAAAAAAGAGATAGACAGAAAGTTAATTGGTCCCAAAGAGAAGAACCGAGAACTGTAAGCAGATCTCATCCTGCAGTTCTATAAATTTGTATTAAAAAAAACACACACACACACACACACACATAGCAATGCAAATACCACATTGTGTGTATTCGGTATGAGAGCTTATCACAGAAGAAACAGCGTCTGTAGAGAATCCAAAACTAAAAACTTTAACATGAGTGCTGCCGAAGTACAAACCAATTCCGTGTTGGCATGCAATTCTTTCATAAATAAAACCCTAGAGATGTCAGAAAGTAGTCCAACAGCACATAGACAGGGCAGTTCAGGAGAGCATCCATGGCTGTGGGTGAACCCCACCCGACTCCAGCCATGCGTTATAATGATGGCAGTCATCACATTATCTGATCTGAGGTGCCGCCTTACACTCCAGAAAATGTTATGTCGCTAAAGGTAGAACCCAGAGGACTGAATGAAGACCACAAAATGTTAAAGCCAGCTGGTATAACACAATCAATCTAAAATTATAAATTAGATAGAAAAAGATATACAGTCTTCTACAACAACAACACGGTAGCACGGTGGTAGCACTGCTGCCTTGCAGTAAGGAGACCTGGGTTTGCTTCCCGGGTCCTCCCCGTGTGGAGTTTGCATATTCTCCCCTTGGCTGCATGGGTTTCCTCCCACAGTCCAAAAACATGCAAGTTAGGTGCATTGGTGATTCTAAATTGTCCCTAGTGTGTGCTTGGTGTGTGTGTTTGTGTGTGTGTGTGTGCGCCCTGCCCGGGATTTGTTTCTGCCTTGTGCCCTGTGTTGGCTGGGATTGACTCCAGCAGACCCCCGTGACCCTGTGTTAGGATAGAGCAGGTTGGATAATGACTGACAACAGCAACAACATTTATTTATATAGCATATTTTCATACAAATAATGTAGCTCAATGTGCTTTACATGATGAAGAAAGAGAAAAAAGACAAAATAAGTAACAATTAAAATAAGGGAACATTAATTAATATAGAATGAAAGTAAGGTCCAATGGCCAGGGTGGACAGAAAAAGCAAAAAAAAAACTCCAGACGGCTTGAGAAAAAAAAAATCTGCAGGGGTTCCAAGCCACGAGACCACCCAGCCCACACTGGGCATTCTACTTAACATAAATGACCTCAATCAGTCCTCGTGGTATTCAAGGTTCTCATGGAAGAACTTGATGATGACGGTCATATGGACTTCTAGCCTTTAATCCATCAACGTAGGGACATCACGGTGCTTTGATCAGGTGGTGGTGGTGCAGATCGCCACCACAGAAAACCAGAAAAAGAACAGCAGAGAAAGTAGGGGTTAGTACGGATTTTGAATATGAATACCATGAATAATAATAATTAATTGAATATGCAGAGCATCAGGATTAGACTAAGATGAAGCTGTGAGAAAGCCACGTTAAAATAATGTGTGTTTAGCAGTTTGTTAAAGTGCTCCACCATATTAGCCTGGCGAATTTCTATTGGCAAGCTATTCAAGTTTTTAGGTGCATAACAGCAGAAGGCCACCTCACCACTTCTTTTAAGTTTAGCTCTTGGAATTTAAGCAGACACTCATTTGAAGTTCTAAGGTTACGATTTGGCGTGCAAGGTGCAAGACATTCCAAAGTGTAAGATGAAGCGAGATTATTTAAGGCTTTGTAGACCATAAGCAGGGATTTTAAAGTCAATTCTAAATGACACAGGTAACCAAGGCTAAGGATCTATGCTGGTATCCAGAAGGTTGCCGGTTTGAATCCCCGTCACTGCCAAAAGAGATCCTATTCTGCTGGGCCCTTGAGCCAGACCCTTAACCTGTAATTGCTCCAGGGGCGCTGTACAATGGGTGACCCTGTGCTCTGACCCCAAGGGGTATGCGAAAACTAACAAAATCCTAATACAAGAAATTGTATAAGGTGAAATAAAGAACAATATAGTGACATCAAAACTGCCGAAATGTGCTTAGATTTTCTTTTCCTAATTAAGATTCTAGCAGAAGAATTCTGCACTCGTTGCAATTGATTGATGTCTTTTTTGGGTGGTCCTGAGAGGAGTGCGTTACAGTAATGTAGTCGACTGAAAACAAAAGCGTGAAGTAATTTCTCAGCATCTTGCAATGTTATAAGAAGTCTAACTTTTGCTATATTTAAGTGAAAAACTGTTCTCCTAGTAATCTGATTAATATGTGATTTAAAATTCAGGTCAGAGTCAATAATTACCCCTAAATTCTTTACCTCCGTCTTGACTTTTAATCCTAACGCATGAAGTTTATTTCTAATAACCTCATTATATCCATTATTGCCAATCACTAAAATTTCTGTTTTCTCTTTATTTAGTTTGAGAAAATTACTTCACATCCATTCAGAAAAACAAGTGAGACGTGTCAGTGAATCAAGAGAGTTGGGGTCATCAGGCGCTATTGATAAATACAGTTGAATGTCATCAGCATAGCTGTGGTAGCTCACGTTATGCCTTGAGATAATCTGACCTAACAGAACCATGGAGATCAAAAAGAGCCGCAGACCCAGGATAGAGCCTTGTGGAACACCATATATGATATGGTGTCTTTGAAGTATGATTGCCACAACTAACAAAGAATTTTCTACCTGCCAGGTAGGACTCAAACCAATTTAAGACGCTGCCAGAGAGGCCCACACATTGACTGAGACGATTTCTAAGAATATTGTGATTAATGGTGTCAAATGCGGCACTCAGATCTAAGAGGATGAGAACAGATAAACGGCCTCTGTCTACATTTACCCACAAGTCATTTACTACTTTTCTACTGCTTAGAAGATATAATCAAATAGCATCCCCTAACATTCTTAAACCCCCTTAACAGGATGCAGAGTCACCAAGCCTATGGTGGACGTACTTGGACAATAGTCATGAAAAACCCCTGGACCGGGTGTCCCTCCATTGCAACAGCAACATCGACACCGCCAACAATTTATTTCTTACGTAGCCTAAAATCACACAAGGAATGCCTCAATGGACTTTAGCAGGTCCTGTTTTTTTAAAGCTTCGACAACAAAAAAAAAATGGAAGAAATCTTGGGTAAGGCAATTCAGAAAGGTAGGCTGGGTGTCAAAAAATGGAGGAAACACAACACACAAAACAGATCACAAGTGACCCTTTTCACAGACATAGAAAGAAAATCTATCCTAGCCACCTCAGAAATATGATACAACAGTACAAACTGCTTTGTTCTTGCATCAAGCGCAGGCAAAACTGTCAAGGCAAAATGGAGGAATACACCACTCACTAAATACAGACCTATCACACATGAGGATACAGAATTGTTCAAATACATCAAAATCAAAGTAGACACTAATTAACATAAATGAAAAACAACATCTGTTCATCAATTAATTGTAGAACCTCGGCCAGATTGTAGAAAAAGAGTCAGACAAGCCAAACACAGTCAGAGTTCTGAAGACCTCGGCCAACAAGCCTCCTCCTTCCTATTGGCCCATCTACAGCTGAGTCAGTGTTTGGCTGGCCAATCAGATGAAAGGACTCTTCTATCCTGATGATTCCAGTGCTCCTTTATCTAATTTGACTTTTCCATGGTAGGCAGACAACTTGGCAGTAGGGCAGTGACACCAAGTGCCATGTGACGATACCAAGAAGAGAAACAGAATAGAGGAGGGTTATAAATAAACTGTGGGACCTTCTGCAGACAGCTGTGTGACTTTCCTAACCTTGTGCAATTAACTGAATTGACCACAATTGGACTCCAAACAACAGCAACAATTTATTTCTTGTATTGCCCAAAACCATAGAAGCCCCCTTCTAGGTTTCTGTCTGTAAGTTGATCATGCAACGGATGTCAAAAAATGGGGTAAATACAACACACACAAAACAGAACACAAGTAATCCTCTTTACAGAGCTAGATGGCCAATCTATCATGGTCACCTCAGAAATGCAGCACAACAGTACAAACTACTATCACATACATAGATACAGATTTGTTAAAATAAATCACAAACAAAGCAGAAGCTAATTAGCATCAATTAAAAACAACATCTGTGCATCAGCTATTAGTAGAAGCAAAACCAGATTGGGGCGGCACGGTGGCGCAGTGGGTAGCGCTGCTGCCTCGCAGTTGGGAGACCTGGGGACCTGGGTTCGCTTCCCGGGTCCTCCCTGCGTGGAGTTTGCATGTTCTCCCCGTGTCTGCGTGGGTTTCCTCCGGGCGCTCCGGTTTCCTCCCACAGTCCAAAGACATGCAGGTTAGGTGGATTGGCGATTCTACATTGGCCCTAGTGTGTGCTGGGTGTGTTTGTGTGTGTCCTGCGGTGGGTTGGCACCCTGCCCAGGATTGGCTCCTGCCTTGTGCCCTGTGTTGGCTGGGATTGGCTCCAGCAGACCCCAGTGACCCTGTGTTCGGATTCCGCGGGTTGGAAAATGGATGGATGGATGGAAAACCAGATTGTAGGAAAGGAGTCAAACAAGCCAGACACAGTCAGAGTCCTGCAGACCTCAGCTAACAAGCCGTCTCCCTCCTATTGGCCATTCTACAGCTGAGTCAGTGCTGGAATGGCCAATCAGATGAAGGACACTCCTACCCAATGATTCCAGTGCTCCTTCATCTGAGATGACCTTTCCATGGGATTCCAGGTAAACGACTTGGCAGTAGAGTAGTGGCACCAAAGTGAGAATACCGAGAAGAGAAATAGCGCAGTGCCCACTCACTGACACACCTGCAGGATTCAAGCCATGGACGTTTGACGTGAAAGGCCACTGCACTGTCACTGTGTCTCTGCACCTTCAAAACAAGATTCAAGATGGCAGAAAAACATCTTTCTCTCCTAGTCAGCAAACACATAAAGTAGAAATTAGAAACACAGTAGGAAACTCTTCTGAACGAGACAGAGAGACAGAGATGTCCAACAGAATTTAGAGTTTTGCTTTTTTAATCTAATTGCTTTCAGCATGCTTTGACTTTTTTCATATCATTTAGTGATTTGAAATTAAGCAAAACAAACTGTCATATTTGAGTAAACGTGGGCAACTTGACCTAGCATGTGGGAGTATTCTGATACTCTTCAAACAGTGTCTTTCTCACGGTAAATACTAGAAAATGAGCAAACACACTTCACATTTTAAAGATGTACTGTCAGGTTGATGAGCACCTCCAATGAAAGATTTGATTGGCTGATTTATTTCTTGTGCCCTGTGGGACATCCGGAGACTTTGTGGGATCCCCTGAGGTTGCTGGCTATCATGGCCAGACTGTACACTGGTACTGTGTGTGTTGTGCAGAGTGGAGGCAGGACCTGTGTGTTTCTCCCAGTTGATTCTGGGGTCCGTCAGGAGTGTGCTCTGCTCCTACTTTGTTCAGTGCTTGCAATGCAGGGATGTGGGGTCCAGCAGCTATGGGGCATCTGTAGGTGAAGAGAAATTCACTGATCTTGGCTTTGCCGACGACGCTGTGATCTTCACGGTCTCATTGGAGGCTCTGATTAGGGCTCAAGAGGGGCTGAGCGAGGAGTTTGAGTGTCTGGGCTTGCGAGGGTCCTGATAAAAAACAACATCTAGACCTTTAAAGACCTCTTAGGCACAGCCATCAGCAGTGTGTCTGTCTGTGAAGAGAGTGTCAACCTCATCGAGAACTTTACTTACCTCAGCAGTGACATTCATGTCTCTGGTGACTCTTCCTATGAAGTCAGTAGACGTTTTGGGAGAGCATGGGGTGTCATGAGGTCGTTGGAAAGGGGTGTGTGGCACTCCTGATATCTATGCAAAAGGACGAAGGTCCGAGTCTTTAGAGTCCTGGTGCTTCCTGTCTTGCTCTATGGTTGTGAGACATGGACGCTATCCAGTGACCTGAGATGAAGACTGGACTCCTTCAGTACTGTGTCTCTTTGGAGAATCCTTGAGTACCACTGGTTTGACTTTGTGTTACTCATGGAGTCCTGAATGAGGCGCATTAACTGCACTGACACTGCTTCACAATAATAATAATAATAATAAAATGCATTTTATTATTATTATTATTATTTTGAGGGAGCATCAGTTACAGCACTACGGCCATGTGGAGTGATTCCCAGAGGGAGATCTGGCTCATTGTTTAGGACCTGAGTGGCTGGACCAGGCCAAGGGGATGCCCACATATCACCTGGTTGTGAAGCATACAGGGTAATTTCCGGAGGGTGTGACTGGACCGGGTGTCTGCTTGGGGGGGTTGCCAACCAGGATTCCGAGCTTTTTCGTTGTGTGGTGGGTGTGGCAACGTGCTGTACCAGTGCAGGCTCCCCGATCTGACCTGACCTGTTGCTGTTTATGAATGACAAATTTTAAGTGACCCTGTATGAGTGAGTGTGACTATGTGCATGTGATGAATTAAATGTGTAGTGGGGCGAGGGATAACTCTAGACAAGACCAAAAATAATTTTGGTGCCAACTGGGCAAAACCCCATTTAACATGTTGGCACAGAAAATAAAACAAATCTTTAACAAAAAGGAGCATTCGATGGTGCAATAAGGATCATGTGGATAGCTTTGAGGCATCTGTGTGACCTTCCACTTGGCTTGTCAGGTCTGAACTGAGATACCATCTTTTAGGAGCGTCCCTCCATTGTCCTGGCCGGACTGGAGGGTGCTGGGCTTCTTTGACTATGTTACACTCAAGAGGTGGGTTCTCTTGAAGCTGTGAGGATTTAAAGGAGACAAGACTGTTAGCGACAGCAACCCCTCTCATCCCGGGGTGGTACCACATACCTTAGGTGGACCAAGAAGGCAATCCTCTGGTGCACGTCCATGACAAATGGTAATTGCTTTGTGCTCACAGCTGCAGGGTTAAGCTCTTGTTCATATGATTATGTGATAAAAGAGCGGTTTTAATGAATAAACAGGCTCATTCCGCCATCTCATAAAACACGTCCTTCAGTCTGTGTAAAGTTTGCCAAAAATCGGCGTAAAAATGGATCTGAGGTTCCACAACTTGACGGAGTTTCCTTTCTAGCACCCTGGCATAAGGTTTTCCAGGAAGGCTGAGGAGTGTGATCCCCCGATAGTCAGAGTACATCCTCTAGTCCCCCTTTTTAAAAAGTGGGATGTCTTTCATTAAAATGGATGCACAGAATCCTAAAACCTGATTCATTAGACGAATCTCAAACCGCCTCAGATAACTCAATGGGGAAATGGCACCTTAGGCTGACTTGAGGTAGAAAATAATTCAGTTCACTTTGTTTTATGTTTTGTGTCATCTTGAAGGAATTTTCCACCCAGAAATGATGTTCTTTTTTAATGCAGTGCCTTCTATACTGTTTGGGACAAAGACACATTTATCCATCATTTACCCATCTGCGCCGCAGTAAAAAATTACAAATCAAACATTGTGATTAAAGTGCACATTGCAGACTTTCATTTAAGGGTATCTGCATATAAAAATGGGAATAGCTTTGGAAGAAGAAGAAGAAGACAAAGAAGTCTTTACTTTCCTTAGAGAGTATTGAAGCCCTGCAGGAGAAGTGAACAAACAGTAATTTGTGACAGATGTAAATGACTATCATAGGAAAGAAACTGTTAGTGTTCCTCTTCTTTTTGGATATCATGTAACATTCTTCTGATGGTAGGAACTCAAAGAGTGCGGCCTTTGACTGCAGAGACAGCATATGTCCAGCCACAGATGTAGATACTGTATGGTGCTCGGCTTCAGGCCTGCTGTGCTGTCTGCCGTCCGACGTAACTACAGTAAGAGCAGATGTTCTGCCGAACCGTCATGAGGGACGTGATCAAGCTTTCAGTGACTAGTTCTTGATATGGACATATTTACATTTTAATTTGAAGGAGAAAACCCATTTGCTGTTGAACATTATGAGACAAATGATGATTCCATGGTGCAATTTTACGCGGTGCGTAACATTGTGTTCAGGAAAGGATTCTGTCCTGCTAACAGGGGTGCTGGTTATAAGCAGGGATACAATACAAAACAATACAATTTATTGTTGTATAGCCCAAAATCACACAAGAAGTGCCGCAATGGGCTTTAACAGGCCCTGCCTCTTGACAGCCCCCCAGCCTTGACTCTCTAAGAAGACAAGGAACAACTCCCAAAACAACCTTGTAGGGAAAAAATGGAAGAAACCTTGGGAAAGGCAGTTCAAAGAGAGACCCCTTTCCAGGTAGGTTGGGCATGCAGTGGGTGTAAATACAATACGATACACAGAACAGAACACAAGTAATCCTCAATACAGTATAAAAATAAAAATATTACAAGTACAGAGCAGAATTTAACAGTAGATGATATCACATAATAGGATTTGGATTTGTTTAGAGTCCTGGAGACCTCATCCATCAAGCTGTCTCCCCCCTATTGGCCATTTCACAGCTGGGCCAGCCAATTCAATGAAAGGATGTGAGGTGGACATGTGTGTGACATCCCCAGTTATTTCAGTCATTTTTATTTTATTACAGTTCCAAATATCTCAAGGCACACCAACGAGCCTGTTGATCTGTCATTTGTTAATATTAATTAAAACCTGGACATTTATTTATTTATGCAGGTCTCATGGATTTGGAATCTTGACTTTGAATCCTGCATGTTCTTTGTCGGTGTAGAGTTTGCATATTCTCGACATGACAGAAGGAGTGATGTTATGAGTGTTCTGATTAGATACATTTAAAGGAAAACAGTTAAGAACTGTGTGACACTCTACCGAAAAGTCCTAAAGTTGTGTATTTCAATGGTATGGTCAATCATCATAAAAAGATTTGCACAAACCTATTAGAACTGATGGCATAATAACTGATTGTATGCTTTAAGTGTTGCCATCTTGTGAGTCTAGCGTCCTGGGTTTGAATCCCACGCATGAATGTTGCTCTTGTGCAGTTCACATGTTACCCCCATGCCTACTTTTTCCTCTGGGTACTCTGGTTTTAACACCCCCCATTCCTAAACACCTTACTGATTAGGCATACTGGCGATTCCAACCTGACCCAGTGTGATGGTGGATGTGCATGGGAGTGGGCCTTGAGGTAGACTGATACCCCATCCCGGGCTATGTCCTACCTTGTACTCAGTTTCCTACATTGCACTCCCATCCATCCATCCATTTTCCAACCCGCTGAATCTGAACATAGGCTGCTGGAGTCAATCCCAGCCAACACAGGGCACAAGGCAGGAACCAATCCCGGGCAGGGTGCCAACCCACCACAGGACACACACAAACACACCCACACACCAAGCACACACCAGGGCCAATTTAGAATCGCCAATCCATCTAATCTGAATGTCTTTAGACTGTGGGAGGAAACCGGAGCGCCCGGAGGAAACCCACGCAGACACGGGGAGAACATGCAAACTCTACACAGGGAGGACCCGGGAAGCGAACCCGGGTACATTGCACTCCCTTAAGCCTGAATTGTTATAAGTGGGATTTATAAATGCACATGATGTATTTTGTGTTGTTTTTATTGTGTTCATGTGAACCATTGTCACAAACATGGCAAAAAAGGGTGAAAGGCCTACTAAAAGTTTCACAAAGCAGGCCAATACCCTTCATCCGCATTCCCAGATGTGGCCTTGTCAACAATCCCCCAACCACCACAGGTAGGCTCTGACTTGCACAGGCCTAAAAATGGAGTTCTGGCTTTTGCAGTTCAAAGTACACTTCCAGCTTCACAATTGCCTTCCTTGGAAAAAATCAAGTTTAGAAGATGGATGGCTAGATAGATGTTCCAAAAATACACAAAGATACCCCTTTAAGGATAGGAAAGGCATAAAACATTGGTCTTGAGAACAGGGCCACGAAAGAATCATTTACAAATGAATATCTTATTTTATATTTAACAAAAAATTAACAAAAAACAAAACTGTGCAATGGAAAGCTAATAAGTCCAATCCATAATTCAGGAGCAAAATATCCAGAAAATCCAAAGAAAACAATACTTAGAAGATGGAACTCCAACACTCATTGAACCTCTTCTGAGACCATCTCCTCCATCTGAATATAAAGGTGGAGGGCAGTCCCAGCAACAGTGACGTCAGGGGTACCTGGGGTACCACCCACAGAACACAAGGAAATACATCAATATTAAATAAACATAACAATCTTAACAAAAAGTACATGATAAAAGAGCATGAAACTAATAATTAAAACAATTAAACAGAAAATAAACATTAACCAGGGAACAAACTGTGGCTGTAACATAACTGATGTCAGCCACTGCAACATCTCCATCTTTTCAATCAAAGAGGTGTTTCTCAGGGGTCAGTGCTGGCTCCGCTGCTCTTTTTAATATACATAAATGATCTGGACAGGAATATAATCAATAAGCTGGTTAAGTCTGCAGATGATACCAAGCTAGGTGGAAAGGCAGAGAATAGAGAATCCATTGGGACTTGGACAGCGTACAGGCTCATGCAGATTTGTGGGAGATAACACTTATTGTAAGTAAATGTAAAGTATTACATAGAGGAGGTAAAATATTAGATTTGAATAAACAATGGGAGGTCTGAATCTTAAAAGTACCCCTTATGTGAAGGACCTTGGAGTCATAGTGGACTCATCACTGTCTATCTCCATCAAAACTGAGGACAGAAGTAATCAAGAAAGGCTAAAAGGGTGCCAGATTATACAGCACAAAATGTGGAGCACATAATGCACTAGCGAGGTCTCACCGGACTACTGTGTTTAGTTACAAAAAAGACATAACAGCACTAGGGTAAGGCCAGAGACAATGTGGTATGAGCTATGAGAAGAGACTGAAGGAGATGAAGCTTTTCACTTTAAGGAAGCGGAAATTAGGAGGGGACACAGCTGAAATGTTTCAAATTATGACATGAATTATTACACTGGATGTCAGGGGTTGGGTGGCGCAGTGGTAGCGCTGCTGCCTCACAGTTAGGAGACCTGGGTTCACTTCCCGGGTTCTCCCTGCATGGAGCTTGCATGTTCTCTGCGTGGGTTTCCTCCAGGTGCTCCGGTTTCCTCCCACAGTCCAAAGACATGCAGGTCAGGTACCTTGGCGATTCTAAATTGTAGTGTATTCTTGATGTATGGGTGTGTATGTTGTGTGTATGTGCTGGCACCCTGCCAGGGGTTTGTTTCCTGCCTTGCACCCTGTGTTGGCTGGGATTGGCTCCAGCAGACCCCCGTGACCCTGTAGTTAGGATATAGCGGGTTGGAAAATGGATGGATGGATAGATGTCAGGGGTTCCTTGAAAAAATAAATTCTACAACAAGAACATGGGGACCCAGTTAGAAAAACTTTTGCATAAACGTTAGAAAGGTTTCCTTAATGCAAGGAATTGTAGACGCAACGAGCAGATGACCAAATAGTGTGGTGAAGAGCAGGACTTGAGATGGTGATGGAGAGATCTATTATAGAGTCCCTTTTCTATCTATCTATCTATCTATCTATCTATCTATCTATCTATCTATCTATCTATCTATCTATCTATCTATCTATCTATCTATCTATCTATCTATCTATCTATCTATCTATCTATCTATCTATCTATCTAGTGCCTTATGCTATCTATCTATCTATCTATCTATCTATCTATCTATCTATCTATCTATCTATCTATCTATCTATCTATCTATCTATCTATCTATCTATCTATCTATCTATCTATATAGTGCCTTATGCTATCTATCTATCTATCTATCTATCTATCTATCTATCTATCTATCTATCTATCTATCTATCTATCTATCTATCTATCTATCTATCTATCTATCTATCTATCTATCTATCTATCTATCTATCTATCTATCTATCTATCTATCTTTGACTGAGGTCAGGCCATCAGCAGGTACAAGCGGTACAGTTGGGTCCCTTGAATTGTAGTCAGTGGTGTTGAGTGAGAAAAGGGGGAAAATCCAAATGCATTCCCAAGGTGACCCTGTTTTCAGGCTTTAGGTCTCTGACTGATGTCTGCCCACCTGATTAGTAAAATCCAGAAACTGGTCAACTGTAGTCTGGGGCTGCTACGTGTTTTAAAAGACCCTGTGAAGTCAGAGTCTTCCTTTTTAGATTTGAATCATTATTTTTTTCCAAAAAACTTTCTAAGGCAAGGACGACTGCAGGCCACTTTCATGCAATCTACAATGGAATTTTGGGGAATGAGGGGCTCTACCGATCACCATTCCAAACACCATTATTTCTTGCACCTTGGCTCATCCACTCTTTCTGGACACCTAAAAATATGTAGTGTCCTTACATACTTGTAAATCAAGATGACTTGCATCAATTGAATTCTGCAGTTTCACCTTCACAGTCCACTGTGGCTCGCCATCATCTTTATCATGCGCGCACAGACGTACCCGTTTAAAGAGTGATGGGCTGAGAGTAGCTTGGGATTTCATTAAGTGGAGAAACTAGTCAAAGCCGACTTTCCAATAATCAAATAAGAGATGATGAGGTCTAGACTGAAATGCTATAATTGTACAAGCGGATTTATTATACCACAAAGTCCAATTCAGATATAATTGCACAGCTGGAGATTTTATACAGTCATATTTATCTTAAGAAACAGCACGCTGAAACCTCATTAGCTCACGGGAGGGAAATTAAAATGTATGATTATCACACATGGTTAAATTTACAATACGCAGTCTCCACTGGAAAAATCACAATGAATTTTATAATGAAAATATTATATTGAATATATTGTGTGCTTTACTAGTCCTATACTATTATTTATTGTTATTTCTATTATTATTTTCTTTTTTGGCAATCTGTACTAATCACATCTTTCCAATTGAATATTGCAGGAAGCTGCCGCTGAAAGAGGAAAACGGAAAAGAGGTCTTGAAGCCAGAATCCATTGAGGTCAAGGTTCATAGTGACAACAGCATCCAGACAAAGGAAGACAACTGCAAAGCATAATGGAAAATCCACAGTAATACCAGAACATTCATAGCAAGCTACCCCGTGACCAAAACCAAGAGTGGGAAAGAGAGAAAAGAAAAAAAAATTCTAAATTATACAAGACGTGAACTCGGAAATAGGGCAACTAAGCCAATGTGTAAATATATATGGAGAAAGACCACTAAGTATAATTTTATGTTAATAGCTAATCCTGTGGAGATGCTTCAGGTCTGCAGTGGCAGCTGTACAGAAAAGGTTTTTAAGCCCTGACCGTCTGCTTTTGTATTTTTACTTCTTCTTTACGACACACAAGCATACTGACTCCCAGTTGATTCAGAAGGTGGTCTGCTCGAGCTACATATTCCCAGCCGTATTTCATAGCTCCCTTTTAAAAACCAGTACACCCATTGCATTTTAATTAGTGATTGAAAGGCTCATCTTTTTTATTTTTTGGAAAGTGTGAGAAGACACTTGATTTTCCTGTTTTTAAGTTTTACTGTGTGCCCATGGCTTTAAAAAAAAATGGAGATAAGCAAAAATGGGACTCATCCACTTCCCGATTCGTTTGGAAACGTGAATGTTGGAAAGGTGTATGGTTGTAAAATTTTGGCTTAGTGGTACTATTTATTTTCAGTGTGCAATGGGGCAGCGTGCATTCACTTTCTCACGCATGACGCCTCCTTGATGTTTGGTTGAGTGTCACCTGCACCTTTACATTAGGGGTATAAACCTTACGAAACAGATTCATTTCCACTTGTCCAATATTTCACTCAATTTGTCTATTTCGGGTAGTGGCATTGAACTGATCCGTGTTACACTATGCCAGCGTTACCTGGAGCTGGCAGCAGCAGCAGCAGCATCCCCAACAGATCTTGCAGAACAGTGATGCGTATGACGAGCTGTACGCCATACAGGCCCAGCGTTTCTTCACGGCATTACTTGACAAGGCACGCAAGTGGTGTCGCAATTATATGGTTTACACGTGTCACATTGTTGGTAGGGGGAAACTCTTCATTTTTAAGAGACGCAACGTGAAATCTACAGGAATCTTGTTTCAGTCGAAAAAAAGCGCTTGGCTTTCCGAAAATGGCACTTTTGCTTTGCCAAGGAATGCTTTGGAAGAGATCCAGCAATACAAATCTATGGATACCCCAGCAAGCCCCCCTTTGAGGGGGGGGGACAAAAAAAAAAAAAAAAAGAACTGCATGACTGTCCTACTTTGTTTGTTGGTTGTACTGCATTGCATTTCTGTGACGAATGACCCTTTTACACAGTACAAAATGGGGGCACTTTACTAATCATCTAACATTGTAGTACCACGTTTGTGTCCACCCTAGTGTGACGAAATGTCATTTAAATAAAAAAAAAGTTCTTCAAAAGTGAAAATGTGTGCCTAAATGAATAACTAAGCAACGTGTTCAGAGCTTCTCAAGGCTGACCTGAAATTCATTTTGTATTGGAGCAGTTCTTCAGTTGTATCGCACCTTTCTCTGAAAGCTTATGTTTAATTAAGAAAAAAAAAATAGAAAAACATTGATTTAGATTCTTATAAATTGCTCTGTTGGTTTAACCCTCATTATAGGAGTTTAGCCAGGTAGTTTCTGGTCCTGCCTACTACACTTCTTCTAGTTTGTACCGCTCAGTTTGTGGGTATCGGGGCAGGGTGAGCTGAGCTTTTAACATTGGCTTTCTTTAACACTGGGCCCTTTGCACTACATGCTGTCCTGTTGGCCACTTAAGAGTACGTTATGCTAATACACTGTGGGGTGAACTGAAAAAGTGCCATAATATTTGATTTTGATTTGATATACTGGTCAGAAATATACACAGTTCCTTAAGATTGTCTCACATTTTGGGCCATTGGGTCCCCTTCAAAGTAATTGTGTCTTACACCTTAACCAATTCTTTATGCTTTCTGCTCCTTGGTCACACCCCAAGCAGACAACCGGCACCAAAGTGCCTCCATTTAACCCCTTCACCAGTCACTTACCTCTCGTAGGCGTTCTACACTCACTCAAGTAACACGCTATAAAGCCAAGTTTTCTTTTGCATACCTTTCGGAATGGTTGCCCCTAATATTTTTATGTGATTTCACCATTGTGAAACACAAAGATCACTAAAATGAGATACTGTAGTATTATAAAGTTCTTGGGATGGAGTATTGCTAAGGGTTTTTCCAGACCAGTGGAACCGCTTGTCTGCTTTCTCGGCCGTTCTAATCTCTCTTTCTGGCTCTCATCTGCCTCATGCACTGCCTGCTTGCACACTCACGCCCCTCTTTTAGGAGCAAAGGCATCACCATCTGCCTCACTTTCCCCAAATGCTCAATCCAATCCAAGCCAGGATCCTTGCTGGTGGCTACATACCCAGGCCAATGGAGTATAACTGCGGAGAAGAGCTTCCAAAGTGCTCTCTACAACAACAACATTTATTTCTATAAAACATTTTCATACAAATGATGTAGCTCAAAGTGCTTTACAAGATGAAGAAAGAAAAGTAAAATAAAAAGTTAAAATAAGATTATGCAATACTAAATAGCAAAGAATAAAGTAAGGTCCGATGGCCGAGAGGACAGAAAAAATCAAACAAACAAAAATAAACGCCTCAGGGCTGGAGAAACAAAACAAAATCTGCAGGGGTTCCAAGGCCTCTAGATGTACTCCACCACCACACTTTGAACTACAATAAATTCCCCCCATTGCTTTTGAACATGGAGAAAAAGGTTGCAAAATGAGAAGAAAATATATGAACTAGTGGTACAAATTTAGCTGGTTGTGAAACATCACTTTATGAGAAACGAAAATCTAAGTTTTGTTGCAAATTCAGTTTTGTGCAAATCATTTCGCTTGTCACAACTTCACCCGCACTGCAAAAAATAAACATGCATAAACTATAAAAAATTTTAAAACAACCTTAAAAAGGGAGTTGTTTTGCTTTTATGTAGCAAAAAAAATCCACCTTTGGGGTAAGTAAAATTTACATGACATAATTCTCTAAAAATTCTTAAGTAGAAATTTCTTGAATCTTACAATAACGAGCACAAGATTTAATGGCTTGATATTTCATACTGGGATTAATAAAGTCTTTCTAATCTAATCTAATCTAAAATGTTTCACTTGTTTAGGTTTCATTCTTTGCAGTATGGAATATGCTCTTCTCATTACCTCTCAGTTTATGGAGTTCCATAACTGTATCATATATATATATACTTGTCCATTATGGTCAGTAGTCATCTTCAAACCCAAATAATTCCAAACAAATAACTTCACCTTTGTGACATTTTTAATAATCGTTCTCATTTTTCATGCAGCTACCAACTGATTTCTTGCCATTAATAATCTTCCCGACTTCAAACTCCATGACATTATGAGGGTAAGGTCCTTTTGAACATCAACCCATCACAACGTCTGGGATCACGTCCAATACCTGTGGAATTACTTTTTGAACAGGGTCTCCATTTGAACCATGGTTAGAGTTCCTTCTAGTGGTTCCCAATTAGTTTTTAGTATTATATTCCCCTGGGTGAATGAACCTAATATAAATTAAATTTATATGTAGACGAGTTTGCCCATGCCACGCTACCCCTTGTGGGCAGCACTCGCCACTACCCTAACCAATTCCTATATATACATTTTGGCTGGGTGCAGGAATGACAGGTTCACACAAGGCTAAAAGTTGGGACGTCTCATTTAATCAACTGAAATGTCCAACAAAAGGAACACCTCTTGGCGTTATGCTTCATGCCCTTAAATACAATAAACTTAAACAAAATAAACCGCAGAATTTAGGGTCTATCACAGGAGCTCCATCTGGCGGGTCGCTCTGGTCACAGAAGTCTCATCCTTCTGGGCAGCCAGGTTTCTGAAAGATGGTGAACCGGAAGGGGTGTGGCTAAGTGCCCTAACTGGGTGGTTTCTTGGTGCTGTGGGGAGAGAAGGCGACAGCAACCCCTCTCGTCCCAGGGGGTTATTAAATTACCTTGATCAATCCTGTGAGGAGATTTTCTGATGCACATGTGTGACAACATATCTAATGGCCAAAAGAGGAACAACAAGTTGAAGAGAATGAATGTTGGGGAGCCAAACTGCTGAGGCACTTTTTATCCATCTAAAAGAACAAGAAAAACAACATTCATTTCTATAGCAAATGTTTATACAAAGAATGAAGGCAAAAGTTCTTTACAAGATGTCAAAGAGAAGAGAAAGTTACATGAAAAGAAAAAAAATAAGATTAGATGAGAATATGAATGAATAAGTAACAAAGAAAAAGTAAATAAAATAAATAAATCCATCCGATCTTATAAAACATAGCTATATAATTAGAAAAACAAACAGGTGCTCTGTGGTGGAAGCACACTTTGAAATAAACAAAGTAGAAAGCCCATTAAACTCTTGTCTTGTCTAAAAAAGGTCACAAGGTTGGAGCTCCATGCTGCAGGGTGCTCTGATCACAGACTGACGTCTCCTCTGGCTGCCTTGAGACTTATAGGCAGGCGACTGGAAGGGGCGGAGCCAGCTGACCTCACTGGGTGACCTATCAGTACCGTGAAAGGAATGGAAAAGGGCAAAATTAGCACTGGTGCCCACCTTCTTCTCCCTGTGTGGTATTACTTACCTAAGATGAGTCTGGAGGATAATCCTCAGACATGCATCACAATATATACTCTTTATAAACACACACATTATTATACACAAACTTACAGAGTTGCTTTCAAAATTATTGAGACTCTAGAAGTTTTTAAATGTCACAGAATTACAAATGAAATTCAGCTGATCAGGAAGGGAAATTTAAAGAAAAACTTTTCAGTCAAAAATTGAAACATTCGTAGCATGTATAAATTTACTGATCTATGTATCTATAGATGAAACTTTATACCATGAAAAAAATAAACAAATAAAACTCTAACTCTAATAAATAACCCTAACCCCTGACATCGCTTTTAAATTATCTGATTACTCCCCTGAAGGAACACAACAGAATAAGGCCTGCATAATTAGTGTGATTTCAGAATTTGAATAAGAAATCACCACCAAGTATGTTTTATTTTTTCTTGCACATTGGCTCTCTCTTACTGTAATATATGTATGTTTGGATAGATAGATAGATAGATAGATAGATAGATAGATAGATAGATAGATAGATAGATAGATAGATAGATAGATAGATAGATAGATAGATAGATAGATAGATAGATAGATAGATAGATAGATAGATAGATAGATCTCGGCATGCCCTGCAGGAATCAGTGGTGCCACAGCCACCCAGGAAGGCTGTCCTCTAGTGTCCCAGGGGAGGTAGTGCCTTAGAGATGCTCTCTCCCCAGTCTTTCCATCCTGCTGGTGTCCCAGCCAGGTAATGGCCGAGGTCGCCCATCACAATAGATAGATAGATAGATAGATAGATAGATAGATAGATAGATAGATAGATAGATAGATAGATAGATAGATAGATAGATAGATAGATAGATAGATAGATAGATATTTGTCCCCAAGGTGAAGTTTGCTTTTTACAGATCTCTTTAAATAAATAACTACATTAATAGATAGGTAAATAAATACACACACACACACACGCGCTATGAAAACATTTAGATAGATAGAAATGATTAGACTCAACATACTCAGAAAGGTTTGGGGCAGCCACCTGTATAATTTCCCTGGCTGGAAATGGGTTTCGGAAATAGCACTGATGTGCATCAGTTGGAGTCTGCAACTGAACTGTTGAAAGGTTGAAAATGTGGTGGCTTTAAATGCCAAGACCGGAAGTGATGTCATGAATCGGAAGTGATGTGCTTCTGGGAGCCAGAACCGGAAATGACGTCTTCAAGGTCGAATCAGATAGGTTTTCCCATGTTTGGTCTGCAGAGACAACAGAAGAAGGTTTAGTGCACCCTGTCACCCCCTGGTCAGGCTTGGAATTACCTTCACTTGGTCCATACAGCTCCCTCCTACTCGTACATGTGTGATAGATAGATAGATAGATAGATAGATAGATAGATAGATAGATAGATAGATAGATAGATAGATAGATAGATAGATAGATAGATAGATAGATAGATAGATGTGAAAGGCTCTATAGATAGATAGATAGATAGATAGATAGATAGATAGATAGATACAGTGGTGTGAAAAACTATTTGCCCCCTTCCTGATTTCTTATTCTTTTGCATGTTTGTCACACAAAATGTTTCTGATCATCAAACACATTTAACCATTAGTCAAATATAACACAAGTAAACACAAAATGCAGTTTGTAAATGGTGGTTTTTATTATTTAGGGAGAAAAAAAAAATCCAAACCTACATGGCCCTGTGTGAAAAAGTAATTGCCCCCTGAACCTAATAACTGGTTGGGCCACCCTTAGCAGCAATAACTGCAATCAAGCGTTTGCGATAACTTGCAATGAGTCTTTTACAGCGCTCTGGAGGAATTTTGGCCCACTCATCTTTGCAAAATTGTTGTAATTCAGCTTTATTTGAGGGTTTTCTAGCATGAACCACCTTTTAAGGTCATGCCATAGCATCTCAATTGGATTCAGGTCAGGACTTTGACTAGGCCACTCCAAAGTCTTCATTTTGTTTTTCTTCAGCCATTCAGAGGTGGATTTGCTGGTGTGTTTTGGGTCATTGTCCTGTTGCAGCACCCAAGATCGCTTCAGCTTGAGTTGACGAACAGATGGCCGGACATTCTCCTTCAGGATTTTTTGGTAGACAGTAGAATTCATGGTTCCATCTATCACAGCAAGCCTTCCAGGTCCTGAAGCAGCAAAACAACCCCAGACCATCACACTACCACCACCATATTTTACTGTTGGTATGATGTTCTTTTTCTGAAATGCTGTGTTCCTTTTACGCCAGATGTAACGGGACATTTGCCTTCCAAAAAGTTCAACTTTTGTCTCATCAGTCCACAAGGTATTTTCCCAAAAGTCTTGGCAATCATTGAGATGTTTCTTAGCAAAATTGAGACGAGCCCTAATGTTCTTTTTGCTTAACAGTGGTTTGCGTCTTGGAAATCTGCCATGCAGGCCGTTTTTTGCCCAGTCTCTTTCTTATGGTGGAGTCGTGAACACTGACCTTAATTGAGGCAAGTGAGGCCTGCAGTTCTTTAGACGTTGTCCTGGGGTCTTTTGTGACCTCTCGGATGAGTCGTCTCTGCGCTCTTGGGGTAATTTTGGTCGGCCGGCCACTCCTGGGAAGGTTCACCACTGTTCCATGTTTTTGCCATTTGTGGATAATGGCTCTCACTGTGGTTCGCTGGAGTCCCAAAGCTTTAGAAATGGCTTTATAACCTTTACCAGACTGATAGATCTCAATTACTTCTGTTCTCATTTGTTCCTGAATTTCTTTGGATCTTGGCATGATGTCTAGCTTTTGAGGTGCTTTTGGTCTACTTCTCTGTGTCAGGCAGCTCCTATTTAAGTGATTTCTTGATTGAACCAGGTGTGGCAGTAATCAGGCCTGGGACTCATTGCAAGTTATCGCAAACGCTTGATTGCAGTTATTGCTGCTAAGGGTGGCACAACCAGTTATTAGGTTCAGGGGGCAATTACTTTTTCACACAGGGCCATGTAGGTTTGGATTTTTTTTCTCCCTAAATAATAAACACCATCATTTAAAAACTGCATTTTGTGTTTACTTGTGTTATATTTGACTAATGGTTAAATGTGCTTGATGATCAGAAACATTTTGTGTGACAAACATGCAAAAGAATAAGAAGTCAGGAAGGGGGCAAATAGTTTTTCACACCACTGTAGATAGATAGATAGATAGATAGATAGATAGATAGATAGATAGATAGATAGATAGATAGATAGATAGATAGATAGATAGATGTGAAAGGCTCTATAGATAGATAGATAGATAGATAGATAGATAGATAGATAGATAGATAGATAGATAGATAGATAGATAGATAGATAGATAGATAGATAGATAGAAATGAAAGGCAATATATGATAGATAGATAGATAGATAGATAGATAGATAGATAGATAGATAGATAGATAGATAGATAGATAGATAGATAGATAGATAGATAGATAGATAGATAGATAGATAGATAGATAGATAGATAGATAATACAAAATAACACAACGTTCTTAAACTTACTGAATTCAGGGCAGTGTGAAGCTTATCCCCTCAGCATTGGCTGCAAGGCAGGAACCATCCAAGTGCCACTCCATTCGAGGGTCTACACCCACTTTCAAGCTCTGTCCACACTAATGTGTTTTCATTAACAAAATGGAGGGAAAAAAATGATCTCCAACCATATCAGCATTTTCTCTGTCCTCATTCAAATGACTATAAATGCACATGAAATAAGTGTTGAAGTAAAACAAAAGTCTTAAAAATTTAGCTCACACATTCTAGGATTTATTTATAATTCTATAAGAACTGAGACATTGGACAGGATCCTGATGTAATGCCAAGGTACCTGCCTTTTTCTCAGAGCACTGACCCTTTTATATTGTATGTTTTACCATGGCACAATGCCACAGTGGCATGATTCTATGAAAGTCCATTACACGTTAAGCCAGCGGGTTTGCCACATCTGCTAAATGCCCCTTTCTAATATTATTTGTCTGTGCCATCTCAAAGGTCTGTGCTGTGCCAGCTACTACAAAGTCAGCTAAGAACAAGATATATTGTCTACATTGGGCAAGTGTGCATTAACGAAAAAATACCTTAAAGTGTGGTAGTTCTGCCAACCATAGGTTTCATGGTAAAACTGTAGTGAATGGTAAATTATTTGCCTTTTCCAAATGTATGGTGCCTTCAAAATGAACAAAACTCAATTTAGATGCATACTGGTAACCAACACAACAAGCGTCATTGAAAGCTACTCTTCTGTGTTTGCTAAATTAGAATATGGTTTTCTTCTGTGAAGGGTGACCAATCAGGGAATGAGACATTGCATGGAGAAGTAACCAATCAGAGAAGGGCCACATAATAAGCACAAATCAATCAGAGTGCGATTTTCACCCGTCCATATTAAAATGTTAAGGCTGCATTTTTCAATAGTATACGTCTCTGGAGAGCATATTCAGAAGTCTCCATTTTTGGGGTTTAAATACGCTAGGGTAACGTGGATTACAGGTGAAAATGGAGACTAATGTCTGTGTTTTTTAAAGAAAAATGTAGCAGTGTGATCAGGGGCTAAAATGAGTCCATTTTGAATCACTAATTAACCTAATAGAAATCTTTAGAATTGAGTCAAGAAGTGAAAGTATCTCGAGCAGAACCCATACAGACACGGGGCCTTACAGTTATCCTCTGATATCATGCAAAATCCCTTTCTGAAAAAAAGAAAACTAATTGAAAAAGCTAAATGCAAAATGCTCTGAGCTTGGTAGGGAAAAATAATCCATCCATCCATCCATCCATCCATTATCCAACCCGCTATATCCTAACACAGAGTCACGGGGGTCTGCTGGAGCCAATCCCAGCCAACACAGTGCGCAAGGCAGGAAACAAGCCCTGGGCAGGGTGCCAGTCCACCACAGGGCACACACACACACACACCAAGCACACACTAGGGACAATTTAGAATCGCCAATCCACCTAACCTGCATGTCTTTGGACTGTGGGAGGAAACCGGAGTGCCCGGAGGAAACCCACGCAGACACGGGGAGGACATGCAAACTCCACGCAGGGAGGCGAACCCAGGTCTCCTAACTGTGAGACAGCAGTGCTGCCACTGCGCCCCCATTCCACATGGAAAAATAATCTTTCATTTAAATTTCTAAGGTAAGTATTCGTTTTCAGATAATTATTACGGAATGTGAGGTGGTTTGCCATTTTTATGTATGGCCACCACCTTTTCATGCCAAACTTTAAAGCTGGTCGGTTAAATTTATATAAATGTGTGTTTTGGAACAACAACTTTGGTGAGGCTCCAGAAAGAGCAGAAGCAATGAGATCCACTATAAAGTGGACAATGCTGATATGTAAAGTGGATACTGTCCCAGTCCCAGTTACCAGACAACGGGTGACAATTTGTCCAAAACGGCTTTCAAATTTCATACAGTATGTCTATCTCTTTCGTCAGTCTCATTTTTACGCTGACAACTTTTCTACACCTAAAGCAATTAAATTCTTAAGATGTAATATTTGTAATTATCATAATATATCATATGCCATTGTTTGCTCATCTGTGAAAGACAGACTCCTGTTTTTACACCTCTGTGGCTTAGTTAACTTGGTTTGCTGAAGTAATTTCTAGAATGTTCAGTCCCCTGCTCAGCATAACTCGATGAGATTTAATAATGTACTGATGAAAAAACACGTCCTTTTTACTTTCATTTGAAGAGGCCTGCCTGTTCCATAGCAGAGAGGATGCCTGACGTTTAACCACTTGGATCAAATCCCCTCCTGGTCAGTGGTAAGCCGGCCCTCGGATTAGGCGTGCATGACGAGAGGAGCAAAGGCTGGAAAATGAAGAAGAGAAAGCTCTAGAAAGTATGTATGCAAAGAATATGACTTTTCTCTCCAGTTCATTTAAATCAAGTTAAAAAAACGTTGAAATATGTGCTTAAAATCATGAATTAATATGATAAAAAATTACAATAGATGCTTGTTTAAAAAAGTCTTCATGTCGATATTAACATTGGATATATAAAAAAATACCTGCTATAAATCCTGTGGTGAACCAAATGTTTTGTTTGTATTTTTTTTAGGGTAAACATGATTTGTATATGCTTAACACACACACACACACACACACACTCACATAGATAGATAGATAGATAGATAGATAGATAGATAGATAGATAGATAGATAGATAGATAGATAGATAGATAGATAGATAGATAGATAGATAGATAGATAGATAGATAGATAGATAGATGAAAGGCATAATATAATAGATAGATAGATAGATAGATAGATAGATAGATAGATAGATAGATAGATAGATAGATAGATAGATAGATAGATAGATAGATAGATAGATAGATAGATAGATAGATAGATATTTGTCCCCAAGGTGAAGTTTGCTTTTTACAGATCTCTTTAAATAAATAAATACATTAATAGATAGATAAATAAACACACACACACACACACACACACACACACACACACACACACACGCTATGAAAACATTTAAAAATAAAGAAGACAAACATTCTGCCTTGGCAGCCCCAGGCCCAGTGAGGCATTATACAAACATATTGCTGTTGGTATTATTGACCCCCAGTCTCATTTCTTGACACACTTCTGCTGAATAATTTGTTGTCTGAAAGTCCTCAGTGTTAGACGATGTGCAGCATTGTTCATAGTGGCACTCGGTTTTGTTTTCAAAATCTCCTGTGCTACGACCTCCAGGGGTTTCAGAGAATGTCTGATAACTGGACTTGCCCTTTTAATTAGCATGTTGATTTGGTGGTCCTCTCTTGAGGTGATGTGACCAGCCCAGCACACCACAGTGTAGAAAATCCCACTGGCCATCACAGAGTTGTAGGAGGTGTGAAGAATGTCACTTTCAGCATTGAAGGGACACAGTCACCTAAGAAAAAAGAGCCTGCTGTGTCCTTTCCTATATAGTTCCTTCGTGTTCCAAGACCAGTCCAAACTGTCATTAATGTGGACCCCCAAGTACTTGGAGCAGTGGACCACCTCTACATCTACTTCTCTGACTAGTGACCGGACATTGAGGCTCTTTGGTGCAGTGAAAGTCAATAATCAGTTCCTTGGTTTTGCTGATGTTAAGGTGCTGACAATTCTCTTTACACCTCCACCTGACTACTCTCCTCTGTCTCATCCCCCTTATCAATACTCCCCATAAGTGCAGAATCATCTGTAAGTGGCATGACCTGCTGTTATATTTATAGTCAGAGGTGTACAGAGCAAAGACAATAGGAGTCAGGACTGCTCCTTGCGGTGCTCCAGTGTTGCTCACAAGCATATCAGAGACAAAGTCCTTGAGCCTCACAAACTGGGGTCTGCCCTGACAGACAGTCCATTATCCAGGACACCAGAGGCGCTCATATCTCTGAGTTTACCCCTTAACTGGGATGGCAGGATGCTACTGAAGACACTGGAGAAATCAAAAAAGAGAATCCTCACAGTGCTGCCTGCTCTGTCCAGGTGACAGACAGATAGATACGCACACTTTAGGTATCTCTCTATACGCTGTCATCAATGTTTATTTTTTATAGCGTCATTTACAACATGTATCACTAGAAGGTTCTATACAGGACTAACAAGGCTGACAAACTTAAATGACAAGTTGTATTCTTGGAAAGGAGAGTTTTCTTTTCATTGCTATAAACTTCTATGGTGTTGCACAGCCTGGCACTCCCTACTGCTCTGTGAGGAGCTCCTCTCCTTTTTTAATGAAGTCTTTTGTGGTCGTCTCCCTTTAACTTTTATAATCACACACTCTCGTTTGTTTTTGGTAGGGCAGAAAGCAACAATATAGTGCACCTCCTCAAAACTATAAGAACAATTAAAAATGTAAGAAAAAATAATTATGTATTCATTCTAATTTGGAATAGCTTGTTTAATTTTATAAGGTACTGCCTGTCCTATTCCTAGCAATTCATTATTTCTTCCTCTTTTAATTGTCCGCATGCAAAATTTTTATTTACCATTATCAAAGTTAATTCTATGCGTATTGTACTCTGTAAGATCTTTTCTTTTTTTGAATCTCTCTGCCGCCCCGTTTTATCATTGAGTTGTTTGCCAAGGACGCTGTTGTTATCAGATAAATATGCCTTGTGGCTGCTGGTGGACATTCTGGATTTATTGCAAAGATAAACTGTAGGTTTTGGTGGATACGTGTTCAGCAGAGCTTCTTCAGTAATGTTTTATTTTTGTAATCTTCCTTTGTTTTTGAGAATTAAGGGCTACATTTCTTGAAAATGTATACATGTAAAAGATTTAAAAAAAACAAAAAAGGTTAACTATATAAAAATTCATCCGCATTTGAATAAATACAGAGGTCACCAAGTAATAGCAATTTAAATTCTTCTTGCTTTGTTTTTAGTACATTGATAAAGTAAAACGTGTATTTTAGTAGGGACGTTCAAAAAAGTTTTGAACTTTTTGTAACTTTATTTATTAAGAATTTCGAAAAACAAATTACGTCACTTTTCTTCATAGTCACCTTCCTTTGTAATGCAATTTTCACAACATTATACCAACTTTTTAATGCCATCAGCAAATAATGTTTTTGGTTGAGCGCGTATTCACTAATGCACTACTGCTTTCACTTTAGGGTTTTTTCTTCATTCCTCGTGGTCATGAATGTAGCTGGATGTCTAGAGCGCTCTGCATCCGTCACACTAGTACGGTCATTTTTGAACATTTCAATCCACTCATAGACGACTCTACGAGAGAGAACTTTATCCTCACACATGCAGAGATTAATTTGTGCTCCCTGCACACCTTCTGCCCACAAAAGGCGTATGACAGAATGCTGCTCCTCTTTTGTGCAATTTATAAGTTTGGTAGCCATCTTCACCACAGGGTGACAACTCTTATACTAAACTGCAAAGGCAGCCAGCTTGCCAGACAGAATTAGTCACATGACAATCTCAGACACGACCAATTACTCCACCTTCCACCTTCACCGTTTCCAACGAAAATATAAACGTGCGCAAACTTTTTGAACGTCCCTCATATAGTGAAATGTACCAGTCTATCACAAGTGCCAGGCAGGAGCCGCTGTGGACTGGCCATCATAAGAACAATAAAAAATGGCAAATACATTTTTAATGATAAGTCTGTGATTGTTGCACTTAAATTAGTTATCTGTAAGACCTTTTGATCATTTTAATTCATCCATCCATTATCCAACCCACTATATCCTAACACAGGGTCACAGGGGTCTGCTGGAGCCAATCCCAGCCAACACATGGTGCAAGGCAGGAACAAATCCCAGGTAGGGCACACACACACACACACACACACCAAGCACACACTAGGAACAATTTAGGATCACCAATGCACCTAACCTGCATGTCTTTGGACTGTGGGAGGAAACCCACGCAGACACGGGGAGAACATGCAAACTCCACGCAGGGAGGACCCGGGAAGGGAACCCACGTCTCCTTACTGAGAGGGAGCAGCGCTACCCACTGGTTGCTGAGGAAATTCTTTGGAGCACTACCCTGATACTGGCCAGGGCTTCCTTTTGCTCTCCTCAGTTCTTCATGGAATAGATTCCAAGGAAACATTCCTTTGAGATTCTGGTCCATGTTGACCTGATTGCATCACACAATTTATGCAGATCTGTCTGATGCACATTCATGCTCCGAATCTCCTGTTCTACCACATCCTAAGGGTGTTCTGTTGGATTCAGACCTGGTGAGTGGGAAGGCCACTGAACTCATTGTCATGTTCAGCTTGAGACAACTTTTGCTTTGTGACATGCTGCATTGCCATGCTGGAAGTAGACAATATAATTTGGGAAAATTGTGGCAATAAATTGTGGCACAAGGTCAACAACAATACTCAGATGGGCCATGGCATTCATGATTGGTTGGTATTAAGAAAAACCTTCCCCACACCATCACATAACCACCACCATCCTGGATTGTTGCAAGGCAGGTTGGGTGCATGGAGTCATGATGTTGAGGTCAACTTCTGACCCTACCATCTGTGGGCCACAGCAGATATCCAGGCTCATCAGTCCAGGTTACATCTGCCCAGTTTTGGTGAGCCTGTGTCCACTGTAGCCTCAGCATTCTGTTCTTGGCTTATAAGTACCGTATACACTCACATTTAAGTTCTCCCATGGATAAGTCGGATCTTGATTTTACAGTATAATTTCTGGTATTTTATAATGTCGATCGTATAAGTCGAATGCAGAAAAATCACGCTATTGGTCCAAGTGATTATGCTATGCCAACATCTGTATTAGTCGGGGTGTGATTTTATGATTTATTTTTTGTTTTTTTTATACAGTGTATACAGTGTGTAAGTAACATGGTCTTCTGCTGGTGTAGCCCATCCACCTCAAGGTTCGATGAGTTGTGCATTCAGTTGTAAAGAGTGGTTATCTGAGTTACTGTAGACTTTCCGTCAGCTCAAACCAGTCTGGCCATTCTCCTGTGACCTCTTTCATTAATAAGGCATTTCTGTCCATGGAACTGCCCCTCACTGGATGGTTTTTGTTTTTCTCACCATTCTGAGTAGACGCTGCTGTGCGAGGAGATTCCAGACCAGTAGTTACAGAAATACTCAAACCAGCTTGTCTTGCTCCAGCAATCAATGCATGGTTGAAATCACAGAGTTCACATTTTTTTCCCCCATGCTGGTATTTGATGTGAACATTAACTGAAGTTTCTGACCTGCATCTGCAGGGTTTTATTCATTCCTCTCCTGCCACACGATAAGCGTATTAAAAAAATTGCATGAATAATAAGGTTTACAGGTTTTCCAAATAATTTGTTCCATGAGAGTGTATATGACACATGACCCAGATTCACAGGTGGCCAAAACATCTTTGGCAGGAATAACAGTAGCAAGACATTTAAAAAAATCCCAGACAGCTAATATGGCTGAAAAAGGCTGATGGTGCATTTAACCTCTTTAGCGTTACATTTTGTCTCAAATAAACTTGCATTTTTTGCTTTGAAAAATTACATTTTTATTATATCTCATGTTTCTATTGTAAAACATGCAAAACACTAAATGTGCAAAGTCAGAAGTGTAAAAAGTATAATAATAATATTATTATTAATAATAGCAACATAATAATGATGATGATGATGATGTTAATACTTAAGGTTACAAAAACCAGAGACAGGAGTCATAAAAAGATTTGGGGCAGCCACCTCTATAATGTCCCCAGACTTCAAAATGAGTAAATTGATAGCACTGATGTGCACAGACCAAAGTCCAAGATAGAACTGACTAGTTTAGGAGAATATGGTGGCTTTAAAGGCCAAAAAGGGAAGTGAAGTCATCAAGGGCCGAAGCAGAAGGGTCCTCTTCCATAGGCTCGGAATCGGACGTGACGTCATCAAAAGGGCCAGAACCGGCAGGCTCTTTGTCCATGGGTTCTACACCGGAAGTGACATCGTCCAAGGGCCCGAAACCAGAAGTGACGTCATTATACCCGGAACCGGAACTGATATCGTCAAGGTCAGAAACGGAAAGTGATGTCATCAGGCCAAGTGAAATTTCCCATGAACAGTCTGCAGGAAAGTGAGAAAAAAGGTCAGCACACTCCGCCACCCCCTGGTCTGGCGTGGACTTACTCTCATTTAGATCCTTTAGCTGCCTCCCATGCGCACGTGTGTGACACTGCATATATGTGTCTTTATTATGGTATATCTTACAGTGGTGTAGGTGTATAGTCAATTACCCAATTACGTCATCATCAAGAAATAACTCCAAGTAAGTAGGTGGATCTTGGCTGACAACACTCACTTTTATTCCTGACTGCCCCACAAAATCAAAATGAGGTGGCACTTGGTTTATTTGCAGCAGGTTCAACAGAAACCCAAACACGAGCATCACTTTCGGATTCAACAGACTCACTTTTGGTTTCACTGTCCATTTCAATTTCACTGCCTGAAGACAGATTTACTTCGTTATCACTGTTGGTGAGAGGCTCTTCAACATCACTATTCATATCACTGTCAAGAGTGTGCAACACTTAGGCTGCTGAGAAACGTTTCTTACAAGACGCTATGAGTAGGCTAGAAGAAGATGCGTCTACACCATTGCCCGGGTAAGGCTCGGGCCTGACGTTTACGTAAGACTTACCTATAACATTGCCCAAGTAACACTCAGGACTTACACTGTTAACACTTTTACAGCCTGAGTAATCCTCCGGTCTAACACTTACGTGAGACGTATCTATACAGTTGTCCAAGTAACACTCAGGGCTAATGCTTTTAAAACTATTTTCACAATCCAAGTGACGCTCAGGTCTAACGCTAAGGAGGTTAACCCTTAAATCGCTGGAACTGGCTATAGCCGGCTCCCAATGCAATTTGCCAGCATGCCAGAGCCGAGTATATTCGGTAACATACATTCGTTGAACACCGCAACCAGCTAAAGTCGGTTTCCAGTGCATTTTGCCAGCATGCCGGTGCTGAATATATTCGGCGACATACATTCGGTGGCGTACATTCATTGAACTCCGCAACCGGCTAAAGTTGTTTCCCAGAGCAATTTGCCAGCACATCAGAGCTGATCAGTCAGTGCTGTATATTCGTTGAGCAGCCAACTCATGACCATTGCTGGCTCCGGCAGAACTGCAGCACCACTGTCTCTGGGATTCAGCCACTGCTCTAGACTGGCCTGCCAGCATCAGTATTTACCTCTGTGTGTTCTTGTGTGCAGCCAGTTCAAGCGCAGATGGCTGATTTACTGAATTTCATCAATGGCATCATTTGCTCCTTGTACATACAGTATAATAAAATTTCTTACAATTCAGTAAGAATTGTGTAAAATGACAGTGTATAAAATGATCCGGGTTGCAGTAATTGTGATGCTCTTTGCATGAAAAAAAATATGTGTTCCATTAAAATTTCACATTTTCTTTGTGAATTGTGACGTTTACTTAAAAAGTGCAGCAAAAAAGTATTTGGCGTCCAGAGGTGCATTAACCCCCAAGTGTGTGGCAGTTTAAGGGTTAATTTGTTATGCTATTTACAGTATATTTATATTGTAATGGAGAGCATGGAGAGGTGTCTTGGCTGGAACTGTTGACACAACCCTAGTCAGGTAATACAGGGGCAGTGGTGAGGTGCCTGTGGAGAAACTCTGGAGCTCCTGGATGAAGCTCTTGGTCAGGTGATTCTTATCCATTGACCCCAAAATGCTTCCAAGGTATACCAGGGGTGAACGTGAAGTGCTTCAGAGCCCAGACTCTCCTCCTGTGCTATCTTGAAAAAAGAGAGACAGGTTTTAAACAGAATACCTGGAAACAAGACATAACCTGTGACACACAAAGATTGTAAGTGGGAAATCTAAACACTGCTTCAAAGGTACCGAAACAATAAGCCAAAAATTATAATTGGAAGTCCTAGCCCAAAAGCATTCACCAAAAAGACTTTAAAAACACAAGGTAAATATAATAAAGTCTTTTAAGAATATACCCATACGAAAACTTGAATAGAAAATGGCTGCCAATATGCCAATCAACATTTCCCATAAGTGATGTTGATTTTAAGAGGCATGTGACCACAGCCATGACAACTTAACTAGCGTAATAAAGACCATATATGCATATATATATATATATATATATATATATATATATATATATATATACATATGTATATTATTACATATCCTTAATCAAAAGGTGAAAAGAAAGATTTAATGCTGGTGCAAGAGCTCCTTGCAAAGTGTCCAGCAACCAAGAAGATAGTATCCTCCATTTAAATGTCTGTGACTCCTCTCAAAATGTCAGAAAGGCAGTAACCAAACAATCTATTTTGCAACAAAACATCAATTGAACAAAAAACTAAAACAAAAAACTTTACTAGAAAAGTTATAATAAAAGACAATCACTCTCTACTCTCTTCATGCCCAAATTAAGTACATAAACCTGGCTAACTGTCCTCTAGCAGAGCGGCTTACACTTTTACATTTTCTCAAAATACAGGGAAGTAACCACACAAGCTCAAGGTCAGTACTCATGAGAATCAAAAGCTAAACTGCAAACAGACTGTCTATGCAAAAGATTCTGCCTTGCCTTTCAGTTTTCCCAGAATGCACTTCACCCCTGTTCAGTTCAACATGTCTTTCAGGCCTCGGCCATTTGCCTGACATCTGTCAGTTGAAAAGGTTAAATCATCCACCATACACACAATGGACATTTACATTTACAACTCCAAAATCTGCAAAAACCACTTTTACCAACAAAAAACAAAAACAGCAGGCACAAAGAAACATTAAAATGCAGGTTTCCCCCAACCAAAATGAAGCTGAATATTCGGTGTAGGCTGAGTCTGGGATGAATTTCAGTTTTTACACTGCTAGTGCTAACACCTAATTATCATGCCAGTCCTTCCAAGTACCCCACACTGTAACCTGCAGAGTGGTGAAGGGTTGAAATTTTGGGCCAAGGCTGGATGTTTGAAGGATGACCAGATATTTGGGGCGGGGCTGGATGTTGTTGATACCCAGTCCTAGCCTCAGTCATTCTCATACTCTCATGCTAGGTCCACAATTGACTTGTCCCACATGTTGCTCGTGTGTCTTTGCTCACTAGCTTCCAAAAACACTGGGAAATAATTGGAAAGGTCCAAGAAACTTCAAATGGCCATTCATTCTAATGTGAAACTTAAAGACACCACAATTTATAACAGTATTTAATAAAGGGCAAATGTTTTATTAGAGTTTGATTTGATGACTATAGTTATCATTAAACTAGTTCTGCAATTTTCATTCACAAGAAGAGGGGTACAGTTTTTGGGACCAGGGAATATGCATTTTTTTTCCATTTAAATTAATGGTAATTATGTGTTAGCATTATGAAAATTCACTTTTCAAGATCAAACTAGCTGCAAAAAAGCAAGAGAAGCCTATATACCTAATCTGCTCATTATTATAACAAATTATGTTTTTAAAGCTCTTAAATAGGAGCACAAGAATAAAACGAGAGCATTTAAACACTTAAAGCTATAGAAAAAAGTTAGTTTGCACCAAATTTTTGATGAAGGTTCCTTCCTATGGATGTTTGGGTACCTGTAGAATCCAATTTTGGTACTTAAAATATTTACTATTCAAAGAAATTTTTTTTTTTGCTTTTTTATTTTTGCTTCTGTCAAAACATTAATTTGTATTTTATACACGTGAGGGTGCTAAATCCAAATCTGGCAACATAATTGTTCTATCACGTCCACTTTTTAAGAGACAAAAAATGTACTATGTTTTGTAAATGAATTATTTATACTTGAAAAAAGATAAATCACACATATTATTTTAAATATAACTAGTACTTATCAGGAAGCTTATCATTTTGAATGTGAGGTACGAGCTCAGTCGTATCTCGTGCTTGTCAAGGTGTGACGTACGAGAGAACTCTTACCTCAGTATACAGCCACCATAGACACAGCCAGCTTGCTGCCCAGCTTTGCTGCCATGTCTCAGTTATCTACTACAGTGCTGCCATCTAGTGGGCACCCATAGAACTTTGTTTTCATTTATTTTGTTTTTTAAGACACAACAGCTTGTGGAAATAGTGCTATAAATAGATATTCTGTAGTTATTTCGTCACATTATAGGTATAAGTCTGCTGATGTTTTCAAACAACTAGACTTATTGCAAGATGAATATTTTGATGATAGTGATAGGATGATATGGAACCTGCACCAAATGTGCTGTGTGCCACCATGGACAGCACAAAGAAATGTGTTATATTTACAGCTCATGTGCTTCCAGGCCAGCACTTTGTGTGTTGCCATCCTTCTGGGACTCTCATTCAATTTCAGACTTTGTCGTGCTGCTGATGAAAAATAAAGAAATTAATGGTTTCTTTATTTTTTTGACAGTTACTGTTGATAATAAAACTGTTGCTTTCTAATTTTTTCTTTCAACTTTTTCCAAGTTTTGATTGAGTTCATTATTATATAAGCACAGACCTATACTGCAGTGTCCTGGTGAAAAATCACCCAACCAGCAATGTGCTCAACCCGCTATATCCTATCTACAGGGTCACGGGGATCTGCTGGAGCCAATCCCAGCCAACACAGGGTGCAAGGCAGGAAACAAACCCCGGGCAGGGCGAACTTCCCCCTTATAAATCTCTGAAAGTGTTTGACAGCAAAATGACCAACAGAAGTCTTCTAACACAGACTCAGTCCACTTTCCACTAGAACAGGGGTGTCAAACTCCAGGCCTGGAGGGCTGCAGTGGCTGCAGGTTTTCATTCTCACCCTTCTCCTAATCAGTTTTCACTGCTAATTAACTCCTTTTCCCTTCATTTTAATAGCCCTGTTTTTAAGGATTCAGTCCTCTGAATTGATTCGTTTCTTCATGAAATGGCAGCCAAACAGAAATGAGATGTGAAACGAGCCAACAGATGACCAGCTAAACTGGGATTTCAAACTCCAATCAATTTCACTCCAACCAATCCATTAATGAGAAGCCGTTTCTTGCTGTTCATTAAGCCCATTATTTCATTCCGTGGCCTGTTGCTGCTCTCATTCTGCCACAGCAGACATTTCCAAAACTGTTCATCAAAATGTTTTGGTGACCTGAGAGATCAACCTCACCGAGACCTTCACTTTTCTTTATTTTCAGATATTGTGTGATGGGCACAGGTGAGCTGGTCATGTGGCAGCTCGTTTTGTGTGTCGTTATTGTTTGGCTGCTAATTATAAAAAGAGACAACTAAGTTAATTAAAACTAAAGCAAAAGAAGTTAATTAGCAGCAAACACTGGTCAATAATGAAGAAGATGGTTAGAATGAAAACCTGCAGCCACTGCGGCCCTCCAGGCTTGGAGTTCGACACCTGTGCACTAGAAGGTCTCGCCAGATGAGTGATATCCTGGTGGAACATCTGCACATGTTCTTAGATGTTCTCAGGGAAAAAAAATCCAGATGAGAGTGCAGGAAATGGATTGTTAAAAACATGTAGCATCTACAGTAAGTACATTTAAACAGCAACCTTCTCTCTTCTGGAAAATAAAAATAAATCTTTTTTCCTTCTAAACAGAAGTTCCTTGGAAGAGAGTAAAAAAGAAAATACTGAGTTGAGAGCAAAAAATGTGTAATCAATGTTTGATTTTGGGTTGTTTCCACCTTAGCTATCATTAAAAGCGAAGAATACTACCAGTAAAAAATACTATTCTGTGCGTGAAAAACACTTGTGTCATAAAACAAAGAATATTTTTTTTTCCACTAAATCTGATATTTTTAAGAAGTGGTTTGTGGTAGAGAACCTCTGATTAAGAAATGGATCCAGCACACCTAAACTCGCTAAATGACAGCATTATCAGTTAATTGCATGGAGTGGTGGGTAAGCTTTTAAAGAGCCATTCTGGAATCGTTGTAACGGCCGACCCCTTACCCAGCCGGCAGCTACACTTCCAAGACCTGTGGCCTGGATAAATAACTGAGGCTAATCTATAAATACCAAGCCGTACCTCTAACAAATAAACTTTTCCCCACAATCGACGGTTTAAACATAAGCACAAAAAAAGCAGATATGTAAAAATAAGTGAATATATTAAATAGAACACAACAAAACACTATTGCACATTCCCCACGTAGAATATATATGTATATCCCTCCACCAAAGCAGCAACGTGACAACACCATATATATATATATATATACATATATATATTCCCAAGATTTCTTCCATTTTTTCCCTACAAGGTTTTTTTTGGGAGTTTTTCCTTGTCTTCCTAGAGAGTCAAGGCTGGGGGGCTGTCAAGAGGCAGGGCCTGTTAAAGCCCATTGCGGCACTTCCTGTGTGATTTTGGGCTATACAAAAATAAACTGTATTGTATTGTATATTGCATATACACAATAACAAACCCTCCCTTGTCCCAGTAACATATAACGAACACAAGACATGAATAACAATGAACGAATACGGAAAATGGCAATGAAAATGAATTTGAGTCCAAGTATATAACTGTCCTGAATGCCGATGACTGATCAACAGATAAGTGATGTGTTTGTATGTCCTGGAAAAAATGGAGCAACCTCACCGTGAATCCTCAGCTTGTGGTGGATGATGTAGTCCAACCCCGGGGTCTCTGGTGACAATTGATTTGAAGTAAGTCTGGCGGAATGAAAAAACAAACTGGTTACAAAAGCGCGATGTGGAAAACAGCAGGTAAAGTCGGTGCGTTGACGTGAAAATGTAATCTCCGTCTTTCTCCTCTCTCCCGGTCTGTTCCCTCCTCATTGTTTATATAGTAATGAGCCGGATGAAATTGATTGATTGTAAACAGGTGTTTTCCATCTTGGGGCTGCGGTCTCTTTCTATCATCCGTCCCCCCTGTATCTACGGGGACGACATTCACTGACGCACACATAAACAGCAAACGGGACGATGGAAACAAAACACACTCAGTACAAACATTGAACAACACTATTACTATGTAGCCCCGCTACACCAACATTTGTTTTAATTTTGTTTTAGTTTCAGACCTTTTTTTTTGCTCTGAATGGTATCTTCAGGATTGTGTGTTGGGTTGTTTGTATAAGCAAGCTCATGTACTTGAGAGAGCATCTGGTTGGCTCTATGCTAACCTGTACATTACATTATGGAGAATGACTTGTTCTAATATATTGCATGTTTGTACTGAATTGAAAATACTGGAGGGTTTATATGAATTGTGATCACACATTCACACTTCCTTCCATAATAACGTTCAAAGTTATTGTCTGTTTTTACCTACATTTTTATTACTCTTTAATTTAATATTGTTTTTTTGTATCAGTATGCTGCTGCTAGAGTATGTGAATTTCCCCTTGGGATTAATAAAGTATCTATCTATCTATCTATCTATCTATCTATCTATCTATCTATCTATCTATCTATCTATCTATCTATCTATCTATCTATCTATCTATCTATCTATCTATCTATCTATCCTCCACATGCCTCACTCACAGCTTTTACCTGCTAATTATGCCTTGCACCACTCATTTAGGGTCTGAGGTAACACCAGCAGGATTGTAAGACAGTCCAAGCCGGGGTCCTTCTAGAGGCTTGTCAGCGTCCACATACCAAAGCCAATGGATTTTAGAAGTGGAGTAGCACTTCCAAAGTACATGCAGGTGCATGCTCTCCGTAATATGCACCCCTATACACTCTCTGCACCCCACGCTTCGGCACATCGAGAAAACATTTACAGATGAGATGAAAAATATTTGTGTAAATGGCTCAAAGGTCTGGTTCTCTATTCAAATGTTTCCCCATAATATCTCAAAGGATGTTAGGCTGAAGTTTTATAACACACTGGTGAGGCCTTATCTGGTGCAGTTTGTGTCTCCAGGCTACAAAAAGGACATAGCAGCACTAGAGAAGGTCCAGAGAAGAGCGACTAGGCTGATTCCAGGGCTACAGGGGATGAGTTATGAGGAAAAATTAAGAGTTTAAGCAAAAGAAGATTAAGAGGTGACATGATTGAAGTGTTTAAAATTATGAAGAGAATTAATCCAGTGGATCGAGACTGGGACTTTAAAATGAGTTCATCAAGAACATGGGGACACAGTTGGAAACTTGTGAAGGGTAAATTTCACAAACGTTACAAAGTTTTTCTTTACACAAAGAACGATAGACACTTGGAATAAGAGACCAAGTAGTGTGGTAGACATTAAAACGTTAGGAACTTTCCAAACTCGACTTGATGTCTTTCTAAAAGAAATCAGTGGACAGGACTGGTGAGCTTTGTTGGGATGAATGGCTTGTTCTTGTCTAAATTGTTCTAATGTTTAAATAACAAAACCTAATGTGCCTTTTGACAATGTATACAGTAGACAGATACACACAGAGTCCTCTGATGAACAGCAAGTCAACAGTAGATCATATTTTCAAAAGCCAGGCTGAATAATGTGATTTCTAGCCCAAATTCTGACTGCTAATACATCCACCTTTCTGGTCCCATAGTGGGGTGACCAAACGCAATAAAAATGATCTGAGCAACTGTGGATATTTTTTCAAGATTTCTGAAATATCTTTATTAGTGAGTAAAATCTGAATGCATCAAAATATACTTTCAGTAGTCCATCTGCTCACTTCATCAAACATCTCAGTAAAATAATAATTTGTTACCCCTGAGTAACCCATAGAAAGTGGCAGAGGTACTTGAAGAACTTGGGAACCTCATACTGCTGTAAGTTATACTGTACTGCCCTGTATTCATTTAGTAGACAAAGACGTTGAAATATGCTCAGCTATTTCAAATTATTTTTTATCCTCACTGTAAACAGTTTGCATTGGCAGTGTGGTGCTGCTCTTTATAACCCACATATCTTGCTTTTTGACTCTGAGCATGTCACTGGTGCACTATGCCAGATGATTCTCACCCTTACTTGTGTCCTACCCTGACTGCAAAGCTTGGTAAGCTGTTATTTTAACCAATCCAGAATTTCCTTCACCCGACCAGTCAATATGGCCTCACACAGTGACCACCCGATGAGTTGTTGCTCTACCAGGACATGAACTTGGTCCACAAAATAGCAAACAGAGGGACTCAATTTTGGAAGGAGTATTCAAGAATATTTTGGCTGTGAATGTTTATTATGTAATAAGCCATGTTTCATAAGGGTAAGTTGCATGAATATTGTATGAGTCTGATGTTACAATTTACTTCTTACATGTAATTGCAGAGTATTCATCTTGAAAAATCCTTCATACTTTACAAATATAGATAGAAAAGAATCTGTGTGTTTGCTAAGGATGTCACTCTGACAATGGCTGGCCCTTTGTTGTTTTTCGATTATAATACAGCTTTTGATTCACACAAAACTGAATGTGCAACAAAAATTCATTCAGAAGCTTCATAACCAGCAAAGCCATTGGCACTAAAAGAAAGGTGCTTAGTTCCTATCCGGAAGCATTTCTCCGCACTAATCCTGCCTCTTCTTTAATATTTAAAATCAGTTCTCTAGCAAAAATAAATATCACTGGACTCATTTCCTGACACATTTTGTTGAACTGTCAGACATGTTTTGAGGTTGTTCTGGTAGTGCGATGCCCGCTTTGTCAGTTATGATAACAATCTTGGCAACTGCAATCCTGAAGGAGCATTGCAGACAAGTGCGATACTTGGTGGATTGCTCCACATGCTTGATGCTATCAAGATTTGATAAACACGAAAGGGGGATTCCTAGGTAATGGCAAGGGGCAAGATTCCGTGTCATGCGTTTCCATCCATCGATTATCCAACCCGCTATATCCTAACGACAGGGTAACGGGGGTCTGCTGGAGCCAATCCTAGCCAACACAGGGCGCAAGGCAGGAAAACAAAACCCGGGCAGGGCGCCAGCCCACTGCATGGCGCACACACACACCCACATACCAAGCACACACACTAGAGACAATTTAGAATCGCCAATGCAACCTAACCTGCATGTCTTTGGACTGTGGAGAGAATATGCAAACTCCACGCAGGGAGAACCCGGGAACCGAACCGGGGTCATGCATTTCCTTACCGAGAAAATTAGTAATTTGTGACATGGTGCTTTGTAGAGCATCTTTGTGTAGAAAACATGCAGCATTTCAGTTTTTTAAAACACACACTCCGTGGTGAAAGTGAAGCGGAGTCATAACACAGAATTGTTTTTTTACTGGTGTGCTATGTTACACCTCTTTGGAAAAAAACAAAAGAGAATGAATGGAGCAATATGCCTTATTTTACACCCCGCCAAACCTTACAAATAAACTATTTTTAGTTAGTTTCATGCTTCACGATTGCCAAATCACATGAGATTTTCAGTTTTTCAAAACTGTACATTAAAAGTCAACAAAGGCCTTTCATCAGTTATAACATAATTACCCCTAATACAGCAAAACAGGTCCTCAAAGAGGGCTGAAGACAGAAGAGGGTCACAATTTTCCCAAGAAATTACTTTTGCGAGAATTTTGTTTTTATTTATTGTTTTATTTTTTTTATAAGTTTATACCATTGCGACATTTCTTCTTAAAATCAACACAAATGTTCTTAGCAGGAAATTTACACTGAATAGCGAGGAAGGACGAGCAAAAAAAAAAAGTATAAATATTTAGTCAAAAATATGAACTACAAGTAAAGCCTGGTATGAAGTGTAGAATGGTTGCAATGTGTAATCCATCATGAAGTGTTTTATTGTTTTCATTTTTTTCTTAACATGGCAGAATGTAATTATCATTTTAGAAGATCGCCATAATATTAGACAGAAAGATAGATTATACTTTATTTGTTCCCAAGGGGAAATTAAAATTTTGCAGAAGTTCCAAAAAAAAAATATTAGAAAAATAAACAACAGCCCCCCTAACACACATAAAAACTTCTGTCTTGGATAACAACGAGGTGCTACTGTCAATTCAGGTTGGATGAGGTCAGACCTGCTCGGATTGTGCAACACGTTAATATTTAAATATATAAATGTTTGGATAGAGCAGTGTCCACAAAAGGAGCAGGCCTAATATGCCTTGATCCTTTCTTTGCAGTCACCAGCATTAAAAATGATTCATCAAAAAGACATTGCTACAGAGTGAATGCTTTCCAGGGCAGTGACACGGACGAATTCGGTCCACAATGCAATTCCTGGATCACACGTTCAGTTTTAATGATACTGTGCTTCCTTTTTTTATCATTGCACATTTACAAAAATCTCCAGCCCTCTCCCTACTTTTTCCACTCAGTCTGAAGAAACCCGTCTAGCATTAAAATTGAGTCTGAAATAAGAGGTGTAAGCCGGTCCGCTGCAATATTCAAGTATCACAGTACCTGAGCTCGCCATAACTTGCTATGAGATAAAAAGATATAGTTAAGCTGAAGATATAGGTTAAAGAAATTCTGAAATTCAGAATATCTCTAAATGTAATCAAAATACAAAAAGCTCATTCAAAGGACTTAAAAATATAGTAATACTTTAGAACATGTGCCGTGTACAGTATAGTGTCCGCTAGTCACTAACATAGGCTTTGTTCGGTCTTAAAGCTCATGTCACACTAAGTGACTTCCAGCTGTGGGGTACGTCACACTTACCTACAGTAGCTGCTGATGATCGTCGCCATATCATATTGATTTAAATGACTGAAAATCTCTAGGCGGGTCAAATTATACGACTGCCTGCCCACTTTTGTAGCACCGTTGTGCTCGCCCCTTTTTCTCACAGCCAATAGCGTGCTGCCTGATGGAGTCGGTGCTTTATGAAAGGTTAACAGGTGTGGTGAGTTCAGCTGAATTATCTCTGTACTTTTATTTTCTTTTCTTCATTCTGTTTATCAATGTAAAACATAAGACATCAGACAGATGGGCTTCTCTTCTGTTTGTGAGGTGTGTTCCTTATTCCTCGTCTTTGCAGTATTTGTATTGCACTTCCAGATGAGCATTCATTGGTTGTCAGCGCTCATGCACACAGAGACCACCCCCTACGATTTTGATCGGAGAGAGTCGCAGGCTGGTTGGAGTCAGTCACTGGGAATATCAGACTATGCGACTGTCCTTCATGGGAACACACCACCGACTGCCTTCGACTTGCTAAGATTATGGAAATGAAAAGTGCTAGAAGTGCTAGAAAAGTCGTCTACGGTGATAAGGCGTTAACAAGACCTGCAGAGCACCAGTGAACACTGTGAGTTACATATAATGTGTTTATTAGTCAAATACTGCTGCGTAACAAGAGCTTAACTTACTTTGAATAAGCCTTACAAAGCAACAATGGCAACACATGAGAATAGGGACTACCAATAGAGGGTCCATTAGTCACTTACTGCTATGGAACAAGACCGTTAGAAGACTTTGCTTGTGCTGTGTGGCAGGGAGTGACTATTTGAGACACAGTAGCATGTCCTTAATGCGGCCATTCTAAACTCTTACCAGTAACATTACAAGAAAGAAGAACATTTTTTGGCATACAGGAAACAGCACCCAATGAACTATGGGTAAAGATCCACCCTGCATCTTTCCAGATCCTCCAGCTCACGGCCATTTTTAGCAGTATAGGGATGGCAATGAGAGTCCTCGGAATTTAATTCAATGCATTTCCCAATAACAGTGAGGTCAAGTGACCATAATCAGGGACAACTGTCACACTCCCAAAAGCTGGGACACGATGACCACAACTGCTGATAACCAGTTTAAGCAGGTCCTTGTTGGGTTTGGTCATGTTTCATACTCATTCTTGGTATTTGTTTTTTTTTTCTTTTTTCCTTTCCAATAAAGATTGTTGCAATTTTTTATTATTATGATTATTAGTTTTGTGGCTGAGGAATGGCACTGTGAGGATTCACTGTACCAAATGAAGATTTATCCACTGTAATTTTCACTGTAAATTAAAGGGTATCCAAATATAAATGTGCTTGTCATCGTGAACCCTGTTATTTTGGTCTGTTTACTGTGTGCTTGATGCTTTCTTGATCACAAATCGATGCCCGTAACACAGGCTGGTATTCCAATTATCTATCGGAACAGGTAAACATTTTATTGTTTTGAAATATGTTTATTGTTGGGATTGTCCGAAAATCGTTTTTTTTTTTTATGAAAAAAAGAATCCCAATGTATACATTAGTGATGCAGTGAGAATCTGGACTGGCTCATCTGGCTGTCTGTTAACAGCGCCCAGTGCTGAAAGTCTCGGCCTCTTCAGATTCTGACTTAATGCACAGTTCATTAGTCAATCAGCAGCACACAAAAGAATGTGGTTTTATTTGTTTAAAGAGAACAATCTGGTCCATTCAAGTGGGTGCACAAAAGGGACATGTGACACAAAATCTCAACCTTTATTTGAGAAGTGGGTGCATGTCGAAACGTTAAACTTTTAGCAGTTGGGTCCAGATAAAGCAGATGTTGTTATAAAACAGCAGTCAGGTGACTGTGACGTAGAAGTAAACTTTATCTGAGGACTTTTGTTTGCATAAAGACAGCTTCAGTACTGCCATGATCAGATGGCAGAGCTACCAAGAGGACTTCAGCTCCCAGCAGTCAGCTGGAAAAGGACGGGCAGATGGAAGGAAGCACCTAGTTTAAAGGAGTCAGTTTTCAAAATGGAGCAAAGTATTACCGCAGAACTGCCACAGTCTTCTGCACACAACGTCTCAGTGGACGCATGTCATGAAAAGTGGACGCTTCTGTTTGATGGCCACAAATGCAAGGTGGTGTGGCTTTGTTTGTGGAGTAATGGTGCTCCGGTTTCCTCTCACTGTTTCTGTATGATGTGATTCATCAACTTAAGATAGGCATAATGTTCTCCATAGCCGATTTGTTGCTTATTCCAGAGTACTAGAGTGAGGTGGCACTCGACCAACACTTACACGCAAACAAAACCTCCTTCTTGCAATGGGGTATTTTGCTTATGGCTTGAAATTCCATAATTTTAAGGTATAATAAGGAAAAGAATCATCTACATGTTGTATTACTGACATGACTGACTATGCCACCCATCTTGCAGGAAACCATGGAACAGCACTGCTAAATTTGTGGTAATGACAGAGAATTAAATAATAACAGTCCAAAAAGGTATGCAAATGACCCAGAAGATGAAACAAAGGAAGTGAAAACCAGGGGCAGACCAGAGTCAACACCAGAATATCAAGAAATCACAATGTCAACGCCCAATGCATTAGCCAGAAACAAAGTCAAAAGAACTGGCAAAAAAATCCTGGCTGCCAAACCATCAACTGAAGTTACCTGCCAATTAAAAGTTTGTTTTTCATTAATTCTTAGGTTTTTCATCCACAGACCTAAATGAAATTAGCAGTGCATCTTTTACACTGGTTGAGTGATGAAGTCACGTGTCATCACTTCCAATTGTTACAGAGTAGCATTGGACTCCATAACCCTACCAGAAACAGGACCACAGTCAAGTGAAAAATGTTAGTACCATACTAGAAATGAATACATAAATCTAAACAGATCTATAAAATCTATAAAACAGATATAAATGTGAAGATATAAAATAGCATATCTTTAATATGACTGGATAAATAAAAAAGCACAGTCCGAATCTACATACTTCAAAACTCCAAAAATCATAACACTTAACAAGGAGGGAGAAAAGTGACTACGCAGAATGACTGAGACCATTATGAATTGTTGTAGCTTTTCCTAGGCAGCATGCATTATAAAGGATTCTGCTGTGCATGGGAGATGGGAAAATTCATATAGATGAGGGGCCAGAGATGAACCATAATCAAAAGAATCTCACAAAGCTTGGCACCAGAATAACAAAACACGCTGCCATCAGAACCAAAAACAAAACCCTAAATTGAAGTCAGAAGTTGTAACTGAAGTTCTTTTATCAGCACAATTAGCATGAGGAACGGCCACTCTCCTTACCCTGCCAGGACACACTTGAATTGGAAGAACAGGGGGAAACGGCTTTTTTAGTGCACTGCCTCCCCCAGAACGCTAGATGGCAGCAAACCCAGGCTGGTTTCCCCCTCATAGGTGTCCACAGGGCAGGCCAAGTATTGACAGGCTTGTTGGGTTCCCTGGAGGCTGCCCCGGGGGAGCTGTAGGATTTGGGAGTCCCTACTCCTTAGGACTCCACCGTCACCCTGAAGTACTTCAGGGCCACAGCTTCACACGTCACCAAAAGCACTCCCAAGTGCTAGATAAAAGGAGCTGTCTGCCTCACATTGATGACTCAGAGTCGGGTGGAAGGTGAATGAAGCTTGCAAGGAAGAGTGGAGGAGGCAGTGACCAGTGACAGAAAGGAAGAAAAGAGTTAGGCTGTACTGTGCTTTATTGTACTTGTGGGTGTGGTGGTGGGAAACACTTATTGGAAAGAGTTTCCCACAATAAAAGACACTTTAGCCTTTTAAATTGTGTCTAAACCTGCTTGTGTTTGGTGTTTGGGGAGATGGAACTGCCCCTGGTGTCCACACTAGGAAGAAGAAATTGACACTCAAAGTCTTGAAAGATTGCACTGCGCCAACTTTTAAAGGAATACTCCACTCAAAAATGATCATGTTTTGATATGTTACTTACCCAATTGAGTTCTTAATGGTAGGCAAAAAAAAGCTCATGTTTTAATGGAGAAAGAAGACAACAAAGTTTTTGATAGAATGGGACAACAGTGTGGAAGAAAAGTTAGACTTAGGGGTCACATAGCCTTTTTGGGGTAATATAGCTATTGTTTATAAAGTGTTTTAGTATGCTTTTCCACATTACAATATGGCATCTATATTAGAAGTAGCATCAAATGGTTAATAAATGTCAAGAACTTGTTCAAGCATATCAGAAAAACAGATACATTCAAGTGGACAACAAAGAACAAGAAGGTTCTGGGTGACGGTTCAAGAAGTTGGCTGACTATCATGTACCCAGTAAGTATTGACAGATATCACGCACGCAGGAACTCAGGAAGTATTAAAAAGTATTGTGAGGGCCAAGAATGTAGTAGACGTGGGACTTTTATTTTGGGGTATGTAAGCTGGTTGATGCTCTCTGATATAACATCTCATTTCTTGTAGCCAATCAGAGTGAATGCAATCAAATGAACCAATCAGAGTAAGCATTAATTAGGCACAATTATGTAAATTCAGTTATCAAAAAATATACTATAGCTCTCTGTATACTATAACATCTCATGTCTTTTAGCAAATCAGAGTGAATGTAAGCAAATGAACCAATCAGATTAAACATTAATTAGGCACAGTTATGTAAATTTAATTATCTATAAATATTTGTGACCATTCTATCACAGGCTGCTGTGATGGAGTGTATCCATCTTCATGATGAGAAATAAAAGACGCAGTGGACAAGCTTCCTCCTGCCTGGTTCCTTCAGGTAGATTATTAATAGATATACATATTTAAGGTAATGATTTCTACCATAATAGTAAAGAGCCTACATTGGGTAAGCCACACAAAAAAGAATATTATTTTTGGTTGGAGTAATCCTTTTGCTGGTGACATCACATTTTGCAACATCCTGGCATGAATCCTTGACTGTTGGGTATTATTGTATATTTTTGTGTTTTATTGTTGTTTTTGCTAATTATTAATTATTATTTGTCATATTTTATGTTATGTTAATAAATACATATTATGTTTTTAAACGTCATTTTGTTTCATGTACAGTACTTTGTTGGTGGAGCAAAAAGAGACTGAGCCTCCGTGACCTCACCAGCTGCTGAGTTCTTCTTTGATCTTTATAAGGGGAGGATCAAGGAGCGCACAGCAGGGAGCCATTTTGCTTTGGTTGATTGAAGTTGTTTTGAGAGTATTGCCTTCTTTATATTGATGCTTCTGGATTTCTCTAACCATTTTGCTCTGGACCAAGAATTTGGTTTTTGGATTAATCTCACTGGGACTTGATTGCTTCAGGTAATACCTTTTGGTCTCTTTTTGCTCTTCTGAGGTTGTTATTGCATTTTTCTTATTTTATTAAAAATACTTTTTCATTTGGGTGGCACAGTGGTAGAGCTGCTGTCACGCAGTAGGAAGACCAGGGTTTGCATCCCGGGTCCTCCCTGCATGGAGTTTATATGTTTTTCCTGGGCAACTGGCATTCACCCATGTGCCTGTAGTGCAGTGTGACACAGAAGTATAAACTGCATTTGACATTGTAGGCTACTCACATAATGATGGTGTATGCTCAATGCAGAAGTGTATATCAGCCTTTACATGGCTGATTTACTTTTATTCATAAATAAGGACATACTAATAGAGAAGGTGAGTGGCACGGTGGCACAGTGTTAGAACTACTGCCTTGCAGTAAGGACACCAAAGTTTGAGTTCCGGGTTCTTCTGCATGGTTTCCTCTGGGTGCTCAGGTTTCCTCCCATAGTCCAAAGACATGCATGTTGGGTGAACTGGTGAAGCTAGTGTGTGTGTGTTTGCCTTGCAATGGACTGGCACCTTGTCCAGGGTTTATTCCTGCCTTGTGTCATATTCTACACAGGAATGGCTCCAGCTCCTCCTGTGCCCCTGGTCTGGATTAAGCGGGTTGGAAGATGACAAGACTATTTTTCTTTTAAATAGATTCTTTGTTTTCTACTTTTTATAAGCTGGGAGATTTTCTTACTTGTAGGAGCTTTTCGTAGTTTTTTTTTTAATTTAAGGAGCTCTTTCCCCTTTGGCCTGCTAGGCCAGGAAGCTGATCTGGCAGCCTTAATCTCTTATAGAGGAGGGATAAAGATTAGGAAGGTTGAAGGGCTACTGGCCAGCAAAGCCTGGGTTTGTGGGGCCTCAGCCCTTTATTAGCACCTTGAGTGTGGGAAAGGCACTATATACATGGAATGTAGTATTATTATTATTATTATTATTATTATTATTATTATTATTATTATTATTATCATAGTTATGGATCTAGTCCAATTCTTATTACACTTGCACCTGTTCCACAAAATGGTGGTGTCCAAATTAAATAAAATGCATTAAAATGTGATACAAGCATAACTACTTTAAGTACAATAAAAAGTAAAAAATCATTTTCAGAACTGAAATCTGCATAATTCAAAAACCCAAAATAATTATGAACAACATCTGAAAAACATAACAGCAAAAACAGAAACAGACATTAATCAAACCTACTTCCTAACAATAAACAGAAGGAAGATGTGTGGCAGTAATCTGTTGAGCGGACTTCATTAAACTCAGTAGGGCCCCGCAGCCCCGGGCTGAGCAGGTGCCAAATGAGGATGTAAAGCATTGAGGAGAGAGTGAACTTGGTATCCGTAGTACTTGTGTGTGAAAATGGAGACATCCAGGTTTTCTTCAAACACCTTAAAAAGGAATTGGTGAAGCTGTGAGACAGTGGCTAGTTTTACCCCCAAACACCTCCAGAAAGCAGTTCAAGTCTAGTCATCGTCTATGGGATGTTACCATATTTTCCCCAGACATATTTGTTTCCTCCTGTATTTCCAAGATCTGCAGATTAGGATTGTAGCAAATGGTACGAAGATGAGGTCCTGTCTGCGCATGTTACTTTTAGCGTGTGTGTCACTGCAGTCTTCCCTTTTATTGGTTATTGCCCCTTTAGTAGTTGTAGTAGTTTTTTTGTCTTATGTATACAAAGCTGGTAAATTCTTACATTTCCGAGTCCAAGTAACATGCAACTGCTGTAATCTGAATTTATTTTAAATTTTTGCTGTCCCTCTCCTACTTATTTCTGATCGACGTTTTGGGATTTGGATGTTTGAAGAGTTCGATTTTGTCACTTGTTCACTATTGGAAGTGTATTTAAGAATGTTAAATATGTGTTTCATGTGCTACTATGGCAGCATTATTATTATGGATGCCACCATTGTATGGGCAACTTGGATTACTGTTGCTATGGTTTTGTTACCCAAAAATCACTGGGTGTGCATGTTGTGTGATGTCATGAGTATGACAGTTTAAAGGTCAGCACAAAGTACTTCCTGTACGTCATTCGAGATTAGATTAAACCCTAAGAGTTATCGAGTGCATTTCTATAGTTTGACTTCCATGTACTGATGTTCCCATTTTCCATTTCAGCTTATTGTTCTGGTTTAGATAAAAGGATGACCCAATATTCTGGTAAAGAACTTTAACTAGGTCAAAGATTAAGTCACTTTCATTCAAAATTCTGCCTCATTTACCTGAGGCATAATAACAGCACATCTCTGACTCCATGATAAATAAGAATGTCTTAATGTACAAAACTTCATTTTATTAAATAAAAAAACACAAATCAGCTTACTTCATGTCCTTCTTCATCCCAGGTCTTCACCACTTGTTCAATTACACTCTCAGTGCCTGAAACCTCGTGTAAAAAAACCTTCAGAAAGTCTAAAATTATACGTCTCTTCTTTGTGTCTACTGCATGTGTCCCAGCAGGTCAAACGATTTGCTTCAAACAGGTCTGTCCCATCTTATCTGTTTCACTGGGTCCTCTGTCTACTAAACTTGAACACTTTGATGGCTCACTCAGAAATCACACCCCATCACTTTTTCACATTTTGCCATATTGCAGCCTTGGGCTAAAGTCATTTAAATTGTTTATTTTTCCCTCATCAAACAACAATCAATGCCCCAGAAAATGGGATTTTAGAGTTTTGGCAAAGTATTGAGACCTTTTGCTATAACACTTGATGAACAGAATGGGATGCACCTCAGCCAGATTTCATCAGTGAGAAGTTTCTACACATTGCTTGGAGTCCATCTATGGGCAGTTTAATAGTTAAGACCTGATTAGAAATAAAGACACCTGTCTACAGAAAATCCTAAAGTTGCAGCATTAAATGTTCCCATGTGCACCATGTTCTCCATAATTCTTAAATGGAAGAACCATGACTGTTCCTAAAGCTGGTAGCCCAGCCAAACTATGCATTCATGGTTGAAGGTCCATGGTAAGAGAGGTGATCAAGATCCCAATGGTCACTCTGGCTGTACTCCAGAGAACCCGTGTGGAGATGAGAAAAACTTCAATAGAAAGACAGCCATCTCTGCAACACTTCACTGATCTGGGCTTTAGAACAGAGATGCCAGATGACACATGAATGTCCATTTGGCAATTTGCAAAAAGGAAACCTAAAGGATTCTCTGGCTATGAGAAATGAGATCTTTGGTTTGATGAAGCTAAGAACAAAGTCATGTCTGTACACTTGGCACTGCTCATCACCTGTGCAGTACCATTCCTACAGTGAAGCTTGGTTCTGGTAGTTTCAAGGACTGGGAGACTAGACAAGGTTGAGAGGAAGCTGAAAAGAGCAAAGTCCAGAGGTGTCCTTAATGAAAATCTACTCCTGAGTGCTCTGGACCTCAGGCTAGGCTGAAGGTTCCCATTCCAACAGGATAATGGCCTAAGTACAAAGTAAAGACAACAGAGGAGTGGCTTAAGGACAGCTCTGTTAATGTCCTTGAGTGGCAAGCCAGAACCAGGACGTGTCAAGGTCAGGAATACATGAGATGGTATGCTGACATTGGGTACTTGTAGCTGACATGTTAAAAATATGGGCAGGTATAAACACTTGTATGACTTTGATGAGAGACAAATCATCATGGCCAGATGACTGAGTAAAAACATTTTCAAAGCAGAAAGGCTTTACAAGGTGCTCATGGTCAGCTATTTTGAGTACCTACCAACAGTGGTCCAAGGAGGAAAAACAACCAAGAAGGTATTGGATAGTCAAACCTCATCAAAGTGAAGGTCAGTGAATTTGATTGGTATGAACCAAGAGAAGGTGGTACAAGCATCAGATCATTTTAATAACGATTGTGGGAATAATATATCATGCGTATGGAACTGTGTAGCTGCAAACCAGTCAGACTATCCACACTAACCCTTGTCCAACATTGGAAGTGCCATCAGTGGGCATGTGAGTATCAGAAATGGACAATGAATTCATGGAATCTGATGAATCACGCTTCCTTTTTGCATCACGTGGATGGCCAGGTATGTGTGCATTGTTTACCTGCGGAAGAGATGGCACTAGGCTGCACTGTGGGATGAAGTCAAGCCAGTGAAGGGAGTGCGATACTTTGGGCAATGTTCTGCTGGAAAACCCAAGGTGTGGGCATTCTTGCGGATGCTAATTTGATGTGTACCACCAATCTAAACATCGTTGCAGAATAGGTACACACCAAACCTCGTGCACTTCAGAAGAAGTCATCCACGTGAAGCTAAGCATGTTTGGGCTTGGATGGGAGACCAACCAACAAAAAGCTTGGGTTGCTGCTGGAAGAGGTGTTGGTGAGTCCAGCAGGGGGAGCTTACCCTGTGGTCTGAATGTGGAGCCCAATGTCCCACTGCAGTGATGGGGACACTGTGCTGTAAAAATGGAGCTGTCCTTCGAATGAGGTGTAAAATTGAGGTCTTGACTCTCTGTGGTCATATACCATCCCAGGGCATTCTTTATAAAGAGTAGGGTGTATCCTAAAGTCCTGGCTAAATTGTCCACCACAACCTGATCATTCTGGCCCCCTGGCTAAATATCTCTCACCCTCTCATCGCCTAACAGCGAATGTGTGGTGAGCATACTGCTGCAACTATTACATCATGCAGGTGGATGCTGCACATTAGTGGTGGCTCCCCACTCACTGTAAAAAATGCTTTGAGAACCTTGAAAAGCACTACATAAATGTAATGATTATTATTATTATTATTATTATTATTCATGGAAATGGCATTCCCCAATGGAAGTAGCCTCTTTCAGAAAGTTAATGTGCCCTGCCACACTGCACAAATTGTTCAGAAGTGTGCAGAGGTATATGATGTAGAATTCAAATTCAAATTCCCCAGGTCTCTGTCTAATTGACCACTTGTGGGATGTGTTGGAAAGTCCAATCTGTGGCAGCTCCACCTTGTACCTTACATGAATTAGAGAATCTGCTGCTAAGTTTCTGAGCCCATGCCTTGGTGGGTCAGTACCCACTGGAGCAACAGCATATTGGGCAGGTGGCCATTCTGCCGACCATTAACATTTGACTGCTATGTACGCCATTTCTGGAAGACCCTGGACAATACACTTTAACCCAACCACGATAACTACATTTTGCCAATCATTCCTGTCTGTCATGTGACCTAATTTTCATAGAGAGAACCAAACACACCACCACTCCTCGTCTCTAACCCTAACCCTAACCCTGTAGCACACAACACAAACATTTGTATGATGGGATTCACCCTGAGGTTTCCTCTGTTAGGGTCTGAAGTATGTATCACTTTTTATATGAGTAGTGACTCACGTTTTGTCTGGTGAGGTTATATATACAGTGCCCTTCATAATGTTTGGCTTCCTCTGCTCCACAGAAAAACATTACAAATCAAACACTTCAGATATGATTAAATAGCACAGTGCAGACTTTCATTTAAGGGGGTTTGCATACATTCTGATCACATTAATCACTAATTACAACACTTTTTCTGCATTGCCCCCCCCCCCCCCCCTCCCATTTCAGGGCACCATAATGCTTGAAACAATTGGTGTTATAGGTGTTTGTCATTCCTCTGGTGTGTTTTATTACTTCATAAGACACCTCGTCTTGCTACTACCTCATTGTCCAACACGAGGACAAGAGCTGTGCCAATGAAAGTCAAAGAATCCATTATGAGGGTGTAAAAAAATAATAAAACCACTAAAGACATCAGTAAAATCTTAGGATGACCTAAATCAGCTGTCTGGAATAGCATTAAGAAGAAAGAACACACTGGTGAGCTCAGTAAGGGACTGGTAGGCCAAGGAAGACCTCCACTGATGATGATAGAAGAATCCTCACTATGATCAAGAAAAAGCCCCAAACGCCTGTCCGTCAGACCAGAAATAGTCTTCAGGAGGCAGATGTGTGTGTGTGTGTGTTAGAGACGACTATCAGCAGAAGACTTCATGAACAGAAATACAGAGGCCACACTGCAAGATGAACACCACTAGTTAGCCACAAAAACAGGATGGCCAGATTACAGTTTATGAAAAAGGACTTCAAAGAGCCCTCAGAATTCTGGGAAAAGGTCTTGTGGAGAGACAAGACAAAGATGAACCTGCTGTATCAGGGTGATGGCGAGAGCAAAGTGTGGAGATGAAAAGGAATTGCCAAGGATCCAAAGTAGACCACCTCATCTGTTAAACATGGTGCTGGGGGTGTTATGGCTCAGGCATGTATGGCTGCCACAGGTCCTGGCAGACTTCTCTTCATTGATGATGGAACTGGTGACTGCCATCACACATTGAATTTTGAGGTGTACAAAAACATCTGATCTGCTCAATTTCCAGCGTCTCTAGTACTAGGGTGTTGTACTGTGTTAGCCATTATGAATGTATAGAAAAGCCAAGCAAAATGACACCTTTTATTGGCTAACTAAAAAGATTACAATATGCAAGCTTTCGAGGCAACTCCGGCCCCTTCTTCAGGCAAGATGTAATCTTCTCCTTTCCTGAAGAAGGGGCCTGAGTTGCCTCGAAAGCTTGCATATTGTAATCTTTTTAGTTAGACAATAAAAGGTGTCATTTTGCTTGGCTTTTCAGTAGATGTCTCCAAACTCACTGGACGGCATTTTATCCCCCAACCAGATAATGATCCAAACATCCTGCTAAGGCAACACAGGAGTTTTTCAAAGCTTTAATATTGAAAATTCCTGAACGGCCAAGCCAGTCACCCAATTTCATTCCAGTTAAGCAGACCTTCCATATGCTGAAGAGAAAAGCGACAAGCGAGAACTGAAGATGGTCACATTAGAGGCTTGGCAGAGCATCACCAGAGCAGATCCTCAGCACTTGGTGATGTTTAGGAATTGCAGACTTTAAGCAGTCACTGCCTGCAAAGGATACGTGACAAAGGACTAAATATGACAATGGCTTTAATAGTCCTGCCATTGTTGTGCCCTGAAATGGGAACCATGGAGAAAAACTGTTGTCATCTCTACATGGTGTGACCACAATGTCTGCACATCCTTTTAAACAGAAGCCTGCTGTGTGCACTTTACTCACATATGAATTGTTTGATGAATAATTTTAAACAGTGGAGCAGAGGGGCAAATCAAGGGGAAAATGTGTCTTTGTCCCAAACTTCATGAAGTGCAGTGTTTATAGAGGAATATTTTATCTTTGAATATGAATTAATTCAAACTTAGTAATGTGTTGCACTCATATAGATGCTTAGTTAACTGAATAAAGTGAAAGTTTAGTTCAGCACCAAAGAGAGAGTTATTTCTGATATTTAAAGGTCATTTAAGTTCATCAGTGAACAAGAAGGGCATTGAGAACTGGGTGTATATGTAGGAAAAAATGGGTGAGATTTTATTTTAGTACAAAAAAGCTGCAATTCTTTTGCAAACATCAACAGAAAAAGAAAGATTTTATTTATTTTTAGAAGCCAGCACAGCAAAATGTAAAGGAAGTGACGGTTGGGCGTTTCACAGTAAATTCAAATATTCAGCACCGGCTGCTTGAAATTAATGTTAAATCCTAACTGATATGCATCTTATGTTTATTTAACGTTCTGTAAAAGTAATACTAAAAAAATTCAGTGGGAAAAATTGTAATCAAGGTTAAAATGAAAACGAGCTGTGTATATATTTCAGCGAATGGCCTCATTCCTTACTGTATAATTTTGCAGTAATTATTAATTACTCAATAAAACTTCATAACACTTGAAAACGCAGCCACGCCGTGGAGTCGGCCAGCTTTCCTGGTGTAATTAATGCTGAGGCCCACTGTATACGTTGGATATCAAATGCTTACTGAAGTGTTGTGAGTTTTAATCTCCACACTTCATTGCATCAGTCTGGGGACCTGGGAAGTTGAAATTAATTTCTTTATATTAAAAGGGGCTGAACTTACCACATCACTGGTTTAAGACAAGGTCATAATTTTAATTACAACATCTCTGACTTACTCGGATAATTTCTTTCTTTCTTTCATACTTTTGAAAACGTTTTTATAGCTCATGACAAATTAGTTTTTCTAGTAAACCAACGGAGGTTGCACATTTAAGATGCTAGGTAAGTCCTTTTTTTTTAATTAAAAAACAATGTCTCAAAAACAACAGAATTCTGTACATGAATACAGAAATGTAGAATTTAGATACAAATGAACAGAATGTTATTGTATTTGGTCAGTTTGGAGAAAGAAAGATGGATTCAAAGTCTTCAGACCCCTTCACTTTTTTCACTTGTATTATGTAGCAGCCATGTCCTAAAATAATTTAAATTATTTTTTTCATCACCTCAATACTCCGGCATGGTAAAGCAAAAACAGGATTTTAGGAATTTTTGCAAATTTACTTACTGACAATACTGACACAAGTATTCAGACCTTTCACTCAGTACATAACTGAAACCCCTTTGTCAGCGATTCCAGCCTGAAGTCTTATTGGGTTTGACGTGGTAAGCTTCACATACCAGGGGTTTGGGGATTCTTCTCTGCAGACCTCCATAAGCTCTTTCAGGCTGGATGGAGACCATTAGTGGACAGCTATTTTGAGGTCTCTGCACAGATGTTTGATTGGGGTCAAGTCCAGGTGCTGGCAGGGCCCAATCAAGAACATCCCCACAGTTGTTCCAAAGCCATTCCTATGTTGTCTTTGCTTTGTGCTTCAGGACACTGTCCTATTAGAAGATGAACCTTCAGCCCAGTCTGATGTTTAGAGCACCTAGAGCAGGTTTCCCTGCTCCTATAAGAGGTGCTCCTTCATTGTGAGCTTTTAAATCTCACGACTTCATTTGGAATACCCTGCCAAGAGCTGCTGATTAGCTGTGCATACTGTATCTCTGTTGTTAGTCAATAGTATTTAAATAGGCCCTGTTTTGTGACCACCCCCCAGCCTCGACTCCCTAAGAAGATAAGAAAAATCCCCTAGTAGGAAAAAGAGAAGAGATCTTGGAAAAATCAATTCATACTGAACCCCCCTTCTAGAGAATGCAACAGATGTTAAAAAAGGGAAAAATAAAAGACACAAAACCGAACACAAGTAATCCTCTTCACAGCCATCTCAGAAATGCAACACAAAAATACAAACTACTATTACATACATAGATACGGAGTTGTTAAAATACATCGCAAACAAAATAGAAAATAATAATTTTTATTGATCTTTTATTAAAATGATCTAAAACATGTAATATTCCATACAATGAAGTCAAAACTTACCAAACCTAAATTCAAATCAACCCTCACCCATGAGAAAGAGCAGAAGGCCAACAGCCAGAGTAAAACTATTGAGAGTAGTAAAGAGAGAAAGGAGTCTTTTCCCCAAATTTAAATGCTAATTCTAAAATATTATTGATTAGGTCCTGCCAGGTTTTAAAAAAGTTTTGATCAGATCCTCTATGTGAGAATTAGTTTTTTTCCAATTTCAAATGGTGTATAACATCAGTTACCCACTGACCAGATGTAAACACTAGCGTGGAGAATCGCTCTCGTACTGAAGAGTCTATAGCTGCAGGTGGAAGCTGCCGTCGCTGTACTTTGTATATAACAGCCAGATCAAATGTTATTTACTTATTTACCTGTATTTATTTACTTACTTCCTACAGCGTAAAGTCACAAGTAGAGTGCAGAGCTTCCCATGTACAGCGATTGCAAAAGTGCAACGTGCATTCTTGCTCCGATGTAGAACCGTCAGCATCATCTGAGTTCACCTATGTTATAGCGCGTCTTTATGTGAAAACAGCAGTGTCAAATGCTGGGGGAGTGGGATCGTGAACGCGACTAAGAGAATAAAAGTGAATAAAAAAAAGCGCTAACCTTTACAAGTATCATATATGTACACCGGCTGTTACAGACTGAAATCAAATGTATGTTTTTATTCTAAAATAGTAAGACTAAGAGCAGCTCACTTCTCAAATGGACTCGTCCGGGGTTGAACCTGTGAAGCTTTGATTGCTAGTCAACAGTTGATACCGTTGCGCTACCGAAGCGGTCGTAGCAAATGTGTGTCAATGTCGCACCCTAATGCGGGTTCTTTTTCTTCGGTTATACTCTTGAATAGAAGCGCACTTGTTCTGTTATATTTGTACCTTTTGTGAAAGTGTTTATTTGATATTTGGACTTGGGGTTTCACACATTACACACTTCATGTCTGCATTTTGTCAATTATTACTAAAACATGAAAAACTTTTCTGTTTTAACGATGTGTTTACATAGATTGTTGTAGACACGAAAGACACATTAAATGCATGTGTTCCAAATAATGATATAGTATTTATAAAAGGTGTCATTTTGCTTGACTTCTCACTCTATACAACTCTGAACAAGTGACACGCAGGTAAACAGACTTGAGCTGAGAAAACTGTGCGGTGGTGGGGGGATGTGATTGTAGGCTGCTTGCTGCTTATTGACACATTTACAGGACAAAAGATCCTGATGGAGAGGTGCGAAGCGATTTAAAGTGGGATAGATCTATGAGTTTTTTTGTAGGCTCTGATAATTCTAGTGTTAACAGAGATGGGTTAGGATCCTTCCAGTTTAGCAAGGTAAGTCTGCGTGCCAATAGTGTAGTAAAGTCAATTATAGTTTGTTTGTCCTTCTCCACTTTAAGCCCATCTGGAAGAACACCAAACACAGCTGTTAATGGGTTAGAAGGGATTGTGACACCAAGGCTGTCTGAAAGGCAATTAAAAATTTTTGTCCAGAATGATGTTAATTTGGTACTCGCCCAAAACAAGGCCTAGTGAAGAAGGAGTAGGTTCATAGGTTGGATCTTGCCCTGGAAAATTTTTGGACAATTTTAAACAAGATAGATGTGCTCGATAAACAATGTTAAGTTGAATAATTGAATGTTTTGCAAATATGGAGCTCGAGTGAGTTCTGTGCATGGCTGCCTTCCACTCCATTTCTGAAATGTTGAGTAAGAGATCCTTTCCCACTGTACTCTCTGTACTCTAGGAACAAAATAGAAAATCCATCCATCCATCCATTGTCTCCCGCTTATCCGAGGTCGGGTCACGGGGGCAGCAGCTTGAGTAGAGATGCCCAGACTTCCCTCTCCCCGGCCACTTCTTCTAGCTCTTCCGGGAGAATCCCAAGGCGTTCCCAGGCCAGTCGAGAGACATAGTCCCTCCAACGTGTCCTGGGTCTTCCCCGGGGCCTCCTCCCGGTTAGACGTGCCCGGAACACCTCACATAAATGAAAACAACAATATTTTTGCATCAGCTATTAGTAAAGCCACAGTCAGACTATAGGAAAGGAGTCAGACAAGCCAGACACAGTCAGAGACCTGGAGACCTCGGCCTTCTAGCCACCTTCTCCTTATTGGCTATTCTACAGCTGAGTCAGCACTGGGCCAGCCAATCAGATGAAAGGACCCTTCTACTGATGATGAGGAGTTGAATTTTCCATGGCAGGCAAACAACTTGGCAGTAGAGCAGTGGCACTAAGTGCCATGTGATGATACCAAGAAGAGAAACAGAATAGAGGAGGGTTAGTAACAGTTTATAAATAATCTGAGGGAGCTTCTACAGACAGCTGTGTGCAATTAACTGAATTGACCACAAGTGGACTCCAAACAGCAACAATTTATTTCTTGTATTTCCCAAAATCATAAAAGGAATGCCTCAATGGGCCTTTTTGTGACAGCCCCCCAGCCTTGACTAAGAAGAGAAGAAAAATCTTCCCCTAAAAAGACCTTGTAGGGAAATAAAATGGAACAGATCTTGTGGAAATCAGTTCAGACATAGAATTCCTTTATAGGTTTGCTTTAGTGTTCAGTGGGTGTCAAAAAATGGGGTAAATACTGTGACCGCTGCCGCTTCAGACACCCCCTCTTGAACAGTTTTTTTAATCGAAAAGAAACACACTCTTTCAGTAACTCTTTGAGGCATCAGCTGCCAGCCTGCTACACGACTTGCTCCTCGCATGGGGCTACGAACATTTAAAAATCAAGCCGTTCCCATCCTGAAGTCTCTCACTCACCTGTCTTATTTCCCACAGACTCCTTCCATGCCAGCCCACTAGATCCCCTTGATGAAGATGTGTTCTTTTGAGCAGGAGTCGTGGCCGGAGCATCACGTTTGACAGCTGTTCCTTGTGAGGCCGGTTCGCCTGTGTAAAGAGACTTGTGTTTGTAACTGGAAGAACAGCAAAAAAGTTTCTACTCCTTGGAAAAACTGTGGAACTCTCCTGTGCAACTTTGTGACCCAAACTTGACAATACAAGACACAAGACTGAACACAAGTAATCCTCTTCACAGAATTAGATGAGCAGTCTACCACTGGCACCCCAGAAATACATCACGACAGTACAGAATAGTTTGTTCTTGCACAGCACATTCAAAGATTGGAAACATCTCAATGATGATCAACATGGGATCCACCTCAGCCAAATTTCAAGTGGCTTAACAAATGAGCAGAAAAGGTGAATTTACCCATTAAATATTACATCTGCAACACAATAAAGTGTGTAGATAGATAGATAGATAGATAGATAGATAGATAGATAGATAGATAGATAGATAGATAGATAGATAGATAGATAGATAGATAGATAGATAGATAGATACTTTATTAATCCCAAGGGTATATTCACATACTCCAGCAGCAGCATACTGATAAAGAACAATATTAAATTAAAGAGTGATAACAATACAGGTATAACAGACAGACGACAACTTTATATAAAATTAACGTTTACCCCCCAGGGTGGAATCGAAGAGTCGCATAGTGTGAGGGAAGAACGATCTCCTCAGTCTGTCAGTGGAGCAGGACATTGACAGCAGTCTGTCACTGAAGCTGCTCCTCTGTCTGGAGATGATACTGTTTAGTGGATGCAGTGGATTCTCCATGATTGACCGGATCCTGCTCAGCGCCCGTCGTTCTGCCACAGATGTCAAACTGTCCAGCTCCGTGCCTACAATAGAGCCTGCCTTCCCAGCACACCACCGCGTAGCAGTGGGCGCTCGCCACAACCATCTGATAGAACATCTGCAGCATCTTATTGCAGATGTTGAAGGACGCCAGCCTTCTAAGGAAGTATAGTCAGCTCTGTCCTTTCTTACACAGAGCATCAGTATTGGCAGTCCAGTCCAATTTATCATCCAGCTGCACTCCCGGGTATTTATAGGTCTGCACCCTCTGCACACAGTCACGGTAATTGTGGGGTCTGGATACTTTCTGAATCCACTGTATCTGTTTGTGTTTAATTCTTTTTCACATTATGATATTTTTATTAACCCGTCACACACGTGCGCATGGGAGGCAGCTAAAGTGCTTGAGTGAGGGCAGTTCCGAATCAGACCGGGATGTGGCAGAGTGCACTGACTCTTTTTCTTACTTTCCTGCAGACCATTCACGGGAAGTTCCACTTGGCCCTGTTGATGTCACTTCCGGGTCCGGACCTATAGAGGAAGGCCTTGCCGGCTCCGGCCCCCTCGATGTCATGTCCAGGCTCGAGCCTATGGCTGAAGACCTTTTCCGATCCCGGCCCCTCTGACATCACTTCCTATCCTGACTTTTAAAAACCTCCACCTTTTCCCTATTCCCTTAGTTTTGTTTTTGACTCCAGTTTGTGCACATCAGTGCTGTCATTTAATTGCAATTTGCTGCCTGGAAACCAAATATACGGGTGGCTGCCCCAAACCTTGCTCTGGCTCTTTGTGGAGTTTATGACACCCCCTTGTGTCACAGTATCACAAAATTTCCAGGTTAACTTTTTAACGAATCCGGAAGACTTCAGGAGACTCCCAGTAAGGTTCAGTTTTGCTTAGTAATAGTCACTAAACAGGTGCCAGAGAGGTCTGAATTTCCCAGCACGTCCATTATCATTGTCAGTTCCTTTTAGATCCATCACACAAGCTCTCAGCTCCATAAAGCATTTTTCTAACTGCTATGTGCTGGAGTTTAATAATTTATAAATACTCCTCTGTCAACACAAGCCAGAATTAGCCTTTCGTTTCTCCAGCTGGCTCCCTATCATGTCCTTAGAAACAATGAAAAGTTAAAAGTTTTTTTTTTCTGCGACTCCAGTGCTATTAAACTGCTCCTGAAACTCTCCTTGAAAAGGTAACTATCCTTCTGTTCAAATGTTTAAATGATGCCATTTAAGCTAAACGGTGTGAGATTACAAAAGGGCTGATTTTTTTGTGAGCTCTTTATACGCATTTTTACTATTATTGTATTTAAGTTCTTTAGCAGTCATTATTTTATATTTTCTTCTGTTGCCATTGTTACAAAAAAGTCTAGAAAGGCATAAGGGATTTTATTGTTATGAGAGCCATTATGTTTTTTTTTCTTCAGTATTTCGAAAATATAGCAGAACAGAACACAAGTGGGAGGCTGTTGCTTGTGGAGCAGTGATACTCCCACAGCACGCTGACAGAATATTCCATCAGGTCAATGGATCACCGCAGGCTTCAAGGCCTACACAGGGCTTATGTCCAGGCCAAGGCTCGGAACTTCGTCTGGGGTCAGGAACATCCCTCAAATCTCTTTGGGCGTCCCAAATGAGCTTCTTCAGGGTTACATCTGTTCATTAACATTAAGCTTCCAGGCTGCATATCCACTACATTCTGCAGCAGGATACCAGCTGTGACAAGAGGGAAGTGTGGCGATGAGGGTTCTGCTCCATGCGGCCCATCTGGCTTCTGGGGAGCTCTCGAACCCGACACTGTCGGTAATGTGAGCTGGACAGTGAAGACATCAACAACGAAGCAAGGGGATGGTGCAAAATGTGCAAAAGTGCTTTTATTTAAAAACAGTCAAAACAAAGTGTTCAGGGCGGCACGGTGGCGCAGTGGTAGCGCTGCTGCCTTGCAGTAAAGAGACCTGGGTTCGCTTCCCGGGGCCTCCCTGCGTGGAGTATGCATGTTCTCCCCGTGTCTGCATGGGTTTCCTCCCACAGTCCAAAGACATGCAGGTTAGGTGAATTGACGATTGTAAATTGTCCCTAGTGTGTGCTTGGTGTGTGGGTGTGTGTGTGCCCTGTGGTGGGCTGGCGCCCTGCCCGGGGATTTGTTCCTACCTTGTACCCTGTGCTGGCTGGGATTGGCTCCAGCAGACCCCCATGACCCTGTGTTAGGATATAGCGGGTTGGGAAATGACTGACTGACTGACAAAGTGTTCAAATAAATAGTGCAGTGTCTCAAACCATCCTTAAATAAATAATCCATTAAAAACAAGTGAACTGTGGAGGTTAAAATCCAATAAATACATCCTTTAAAAACGAGGTTAAAATAATAATGGCTGGAAGCAGTCTTTTCTTAAAAATCCGGTGCTTTCTTCTTTCTACCAGGCAGCTCCCCTGCTTCTCCCATACGGGCCCCGCAACAGGGGAGTTGCCCTACCAGCAAATGCAGCTGCCTTCTATGCTGGTCCAGTAGCCTTCTGTTCCCTGGCTATGTAGGGCTCCAGCCCGGACTGAGACTTGGGTTCCGCAGCGGCCACAGCGCTCACGCTGGGGCTCAACACTCCCAAGCCTCCTCAACTGCCGCTTCCTTCAATGCCGAATTGTCTCTTCTGCCTCAGCTGCAGTGACCGCTTCAATCAGCCCCCCGAGAGTTGGCCTAACACTCCTCTGGAACTCTCCTACTAGCTGCATGCAACCTTAATAAACTAGAAAGTTTAAACTACAAACCATAAACTAACATCATTTTGGACCAAAATTTTTAAGTGCCTCTCAGATAGCCTTGGGGTCACAATCCCTCCTAACCCACTAACAGCTGTGTTCGGTGTTCTTCCAGACGGACTTGAAGTTGGAGAAGGACAAGCAAACGGTGATTGCATTCACTACACTTTTGGCACGCAGACTTATTCTGTTAAATTGGAAGAATCCTAACTCTCCTCTGATAAGTCAGTGGGAAACCGATGTTTTATATTATTTGAAATTGGAAAAAATCAAATTCTCAGTTAGAGGATCTGTACAGAATTTTTTTAAAACCTGGCAGGATATAATCAATATTATTTTAGAATAAGAGAAATAACTATTACCGCATTTAATTCCCTTCTCCATTTTTTTATTTACCTATATATATTTCTTCCTTTCTTTTGTTTATTGTTGCCTTATTAAAAAACCCTAAGCAATTCTCCTTTGGCTAAGCTGTCCTTCTCAGGGGTGGGGTTTGATTTGTCTTCAGTTTTTTTTTGTTATAAATTGATCTATTTGTATGGAATGATTACAATAAAATTAATAAATAAATAAAAGAAAAGCCTGCTCTCGCTTGCGCTCTCACTCGCTCCAGCACCGACTTCATCGCCTCCTGCCTTCATCTCCCTTAACCTCCGTTCTCTCTCTTTACATTCTCTGTTTCATCTCTTCTCTCCCCTTCCGCACTCACGCTCCTACTATATAATAAAATGGGGAGGGTGGTTCAGGTGTGGTGATTAGCAGTTCCCGGCATCAATTACGGCTGTGGACGATTCCTCACCTGTGCACATAAGCGAGGACCATCCGCATCACAAAGTGCCCGGGAACCGCTCCGGCCCCCTCTTTATCTCTCTATTATAATAAAAAAAATTTTGGGTCAAGACGTGATCTTCTCGAAAAGACAATTTGACATCCCGCGAGACTAGACTTTAGAACCTTTGGAAGCAAGACCTGTGAGATGGTGGCTTTTGCACGTCACGCCCTACTTACAAACAATTTTAAAACAAGATCACAGACATCTAACCTCTCAGTTGTTGGAATGCTTTTTCCAGACACCCTTCATGTGCCCCCAGCTCTTAAAAATGTAATACATTCTAGATGGCACGTCAATGACTAAGTGAAGAAGAAAGAGCAGTGCATCGAAAAGAGACCCAAAAGCTTTGGAGAGAAGAGAATGCAAAAAAGAATGCACAAAAGAACAATAATAATCTACTGTATGTGCAAATTCAGAAAATAAGAAAAGTAATAATCAGCCTGGACCAAGTGGAATTGAAAAGCTCGTAGGATCAGAAATAAAAGACTTCATAATGACGTTCAAAAATGTTGGCGCGATACACATGCAAAGCAGGTTAGAGATTATGAAAGCAGTGGAATTTGAAAGGCTCAAAAAAATGTTAGCACAATACACATGCAGAGCAAGTTAAAGAATATGAAAGTAGGAAAATTTGAATGTATCAAAAAAAAGAAGGTAAAGATCGCATTAGCACAAACAAGCGGAAATTATTACTTGGTAAAATAACAGAACAGCAAAAAGAAACCGAATATATGGACATAGGTGATATGTCAGAAGTATGTAGATATTGTAAGGCTTTAAAGTTTAAGTCGGAGACTTGTAGATCGTCTAATTCGTGTTGTCATCAGGGAAAAGTAGTGTTGCCTCCCATTGAAGAGGCCTATCCGCAAGAATTAAAAGATTTGTTGTTTTATGAAAGTGAAATCACACAAACACTACATGCAAAATATTCGAGTCTAAAATAAACTTTTCGCGATCACATCATTCAATGCTCAAAATGTAGATTTACACAATAATGGACCATATGGTATGAGATTCTGTCGTAAACCTACGACGAGTTTATTTTCGAATGAACCACAATTCGGTCAGGTGTATATTTATGATCACAGAGAAGCGATGCAACATAGAATTGAAAGAGTATGTAACAATTCTTTAAATTGTATATCCGGTTAACCAAACCCAGGGGAGGGCGAGCGGAGCGAACAGGGGGTGGAGCCCTTAGTCTATTTAAAAAAAAACTGGCCTTTTCAATCTGAGCTGTGGACCCGTTACCCGTCTTGCCTGTCATCTGTAGGCCTGTGGAAGCTCAACTGGCATTTTACTAATCCACTGCTACCACAATTTAAGGGAAGCTCTTGATACATTTGTTAAATTTATATAAATCTATGGTGGATCCAAACTGGGCAGAAGACTAATTGAGAGGCAGAAGTTTAAAGTGAATTTTAGAGGAAACCAAAATTGTATCTATCAATTATTCTGGGAGCTAAATAAACCCCTTAATTAATTATTTGTTACTGGAAGTGCTTGTCTTTTTTTAAGTTTATGGCTGTTATGATTTGGAGTCATGAAAATGATATTAAAAGTATACAAGACCTCTGAAAGGAGCTATAAAATCAGGCCAGGACTGCCAGAACTGGTCTGTCCAAAATTAATCTCCACCCAAATTAGCCAGCTCCCAACTTCCACCTGCTGGCTTTGGCCTAGACAGGCCCAAAATGGGGAGCTGGATTTAAAATATATAATATAATAGATAATATGACACCATTAAATTATAGATGGTGCAGCCATTTTGGTGTAAGAAGTCACACAAGTAGTTCAGTGGAGGTTACTTGTCTGGGGTCTCTGTTGATTGTAGTTTAAAAGCACCTGATCTGGAAGTGCCAACCTGTGGTGAGTCAGTATGATGAACTAAGCTGCGTAGTGAAGACAGAAGAACAGTCAAAGCAACTCTGTGAAAAGTTGAGTGACAAGCATAGTGGGGGGCAGAGACAAAAAAAAAAAACTCCACGTCACTGAAAATCCAATTAAATCATTTATGAAGAAAAGGAAAGATTATGGCAGAGCTGTAAACCTGTTAAAGCAAGCGTCAACAAAAACTGAGTGATCATACAAGAGGAAGACTAGTATGGAGGTCACCAAGAGATCTATGAGAATTCTGAAGGAGTTACAAGCAGCAGTGGCTCAGATTAATGAGACTATAGGGACAACAACTGTTACCCAGGTGCTTCACCAGTTTCAGCTTTATGGGAAAGTGACAAAGAGAAAACACACAGGACATTTCGGTGAAGTCAACTAAAAGAAGGTTCTATGGTCTGATCAATCTAAATGCCACCTCAGGCATTGCACAATTTATCAAACCACACAAGCCCCATAGTGAAGCATGGTGGTGGTGGCATCAGGCTGTGGGGATGTTTCACTGCAGCAGGCCCTGGATGGCTTGTGAGGGTAAAATGGTTGCAGGAAAATATAAGGAAATCCTGGAGAAAAACCTGATGAAGTCTGCAAGAGACTTGCGCCTTGGAGTAGATTAGTTTTCCAGCAAGTGATCAACCCCAAACATAAAGCCAAAGCTACACAGGAATGGCATCACAGCAACAATGTTAATGTCCTAGAGCAGGGGTCGCCAACTCTGGTCCTGGAGGACCACTGTGGCTGCAGGTTTTCATTGTAACCCTTTTTTAAATGAGTGACCTGTTTTTGCTGCTAATTAACTTCTTTTGAAGTAACTTTCATTGACTTGCTCTTGAAGACTCAGACCTCTTAATTGTTTCTTTTTCCTTAATTAGCAGCCAAACAGTAATGAGATATAAACAACTGGTGCCCATCATACAATATCTGAAAATAAAGAAAGGTGAAGGTCTCAGGAATGCTCAGGTCCCCAAAACATTTTCACAATGTGCTCTGAGAAAAGAGAAAAACAACAGTTTCATAAATGTCTGCTAATGCACCATGAGAACAGCAACAGGCCACAGAATTAACAAACGGGTTAAATTTACAACAAGACTCAGCACCTCATTAAGTAACTGGCTGGAGTGAAATTGATTGGAGTTTGAGGCCCTGACTTAGTTGATCTTTTCTTGGCTCCCTCACTTCACATTTCATTTCTGTTTGGGTGCCATTTAAGGAAAGAAATGAAGCAATTCAGGGGAACAAATCTGAAAAAATCAATTCAATTAAAATGAAAGGAAAGGAAAATTAGTTAATTAGCAGCAAAAACTGGTCACCAGTTAAGAAAAGGGTTAGAATGAAAACCTGCAACCATGGTTGTTCTCCAGGACCGAAGTTGGCGACCCCTGTCCTAGAGTGACCGATTCAGAGATCAGATCATAATCGAGGTGCGAGTTTGTGGCTGGACTTGAAAAAGATTGTTCACTCACAGTCTCCATGACAAGAGCTTGAGCAATTTTGCAAAGAAGAAGATTGACATAAAACTGCAATGCCCAAGTATGGAAAACTTATAAAGAGAGAGAGAATGATCCAGGTGACTCCCCCTTGAACTGCTTCAGGCAAGTCCCACTAGGCAGAGACCTCTAAACAGATTCCAGACATGCTGTAGGGATTATATATCTCGGTGGGCTTGGGAATCCCCCAGTAAGAACGGGAATCTTTGAATGAGGACAGAGAAGTCTGAGCTGACCTGTTGGGCCTGCTGCCACCATGACTCTCACCAGGGAAATCAGTGTGAGAAGATGAGAAGAAATGATGTTATCTAGAGTCAGGTCCATAACTATTTGGACAGTGAAACAATTTCATAATTTTGGCTCTTTACGCCATCATAATGAATTTGAAATGAAGCAATCAAGATGCGATTGAAGCGTAGACTTTTCAGCTTTAATTTAAGTGGTTTACCAAAAATATCGTTCAAACCATTTAGGCATGCATACCCATACCACGATGCTGCCAAAACCCCGCTTCACCATAAGGGTGGGATTAAACATGTAATGAGCAAAGTCTGGTCTTTGCCAGACATGGTGTTTGGAGTTCTGCTCAAGGAATTTCATTTTTATCTTATCAGATGAAAGAATCTTGCTCTCTGAGAACTGTAAATGTTGTTTGCCAAACTTCAATCAGAATTTAACCATTCTGCCATTAATACCTGATTGACAGACTGCTGCTGAGTTGCTCATCCCACAGGTTGTCCCATTTCAACAGAGGACTTCTGATGCACTATTACAGTGGCCATTGGGTTCTTAGTCACCTCCCAAACCAAGGTTATTTTTATTCTTCCATATCACAATTATTGAGGCCACAGAACTTGTGGGAACAATCCAAGCTTTCGAAATGGTTCGATTCTTTTGCCAAGATCTATGGTGGTGAAAAATACTCAGTAAATAAAGAAGAGTCTTGAGCCTTCATTATATATATTGTGAACAAGGGGGCTGAACGCACCCCTAGAAGACACTGACACTCCTCCAAAACCCCCTCTTAAACGCTGATACAATGGGAATAAATACATTTTACCTTCATTTTGCTCCCTTACTTGCAGGACTGGTGGTGTTGCTCTGTCGCGTGATATGCGTCTCACGCGGTGCTTCGCATACTTAAAAGCCTGAACAGCACCTGTCCTTTTTGGCTCTTTGCTTTGTCTCTCTCTCCTCCTCCAGAAATCCTCTGCTCCTGTTGGGGGTCCCGTCATGACACGCACCCCTATGATGAGGAAGATGTTTTTGCATTCTTTTAATTGAGAGACAGAACTGTTCACTCTGTCTTCACATGGAGTTTGTTTTACTTCTGAAAGAGACATGTTTGTTTGAAGTATTTGAATAAAGTTCCTGTCTCTACAATCTCCTGTGTTTCTGTGCAAATCTGTGACCCAAGCGTGACAATATACTCCAAACATGGATTTCCTTGACTTAACAGTTTCAGGTGGAACCCCCACGCTCCTTGTTCATTGCATCATGGCAGAATGAAGAAATCTAACAGAAAGCTTCTTTAATCAGTTGTGTTCATTTACATGAAATGACTGTGAAACATTTCAAACACACCAATCAGCATACAAATAAATGGTGTGGTCCAGAAAAAAACCCTTTGTCTTGAGTATTAAGTAAAGTCCCAAAATATTAACAGTCATGGGTGATGACTGGTTAAAAGAAATAAGACTTCTTACATGTAAGAATGTTATCAGAGAGCAAAATACGAAGTTAAAAGTTAGAAATGACCTTACTTTGTAATTTAATTGTACTGGTACAAAGAAAGTCAGGATGTCTGAGTTTGACATGCCGGCAGCTTCAAGTACATTTTGTCTCTTGCAATGCCTCACCACAATTTAATTGTGGAGGTCTACAGAGAGGTTCTTGGACTTTATGGCGTGGTTTGTGTCCCGACATGAGGTGTAAATTGCTGACCTCACGTACACAGGCCTTCCTATGTGATGTCCAATCAGTTCAGTTTGCCAAAGTTCTAGACACATCTCAAAGAGAATGAAAGCAAACAGGAAGCACCTGAGCACCATATGGAGTGCAACAGCAAAGGGTCTGAATACTTCTATGAGTGAGAGATTGCAGTTTTTGATTTTATAGAAAGGTATATTCTTAAAGTTGATAGTTTGCATATATTCAATGAGAATCATGAGCATATCTTTATATATAACTAGCAAAATACCCGCACTTCTTAGCAGTGAAGTACTGCTTTAAAATTTTTATTAAGAAGAAAAGTAAACCTTTTTAAACTGAGGGAAAATATACCAATAATTATTTGTTAAGGATCTCTTTGTATACCACGTTGTCAGTTCGGCCCTCCGGTTATAATATGACAAAGCTGTGCGCTGAGCTTACTCTTGAGCATGCAACGTATAGTTGGCCATGTGAAAAGCAATCTTGCCTCAAATCAATGCCAACCTTTTTGTAGGGTCTGTCCCTGAGACTTATTAATTGTCATTGTGAAGCAGAGTCTTACTGGAAATTGAAGGCGTTTAAATTGAAATGGGTTTCATCGATAACTTCGCATCCAGCTTTTGAGAGTTGAAACATTCATAAACATCAAAGTGTCCACTACTCAAATCGTCACCTGTGAATCTAAGATGTTTAAGAGGCATTGGCAGTTGTCCAAAGGTGTAAAATATTTGGCCATTTTGGTACACTTGAAAGCGACAACCAAACAATTCAGCGGCAGCCATCAACTCACATGCAGAACCATAGGTGAAGGGCTTAAGCATTTCAGTCTTATAGTGCTCCTGTGTAGTATAATTATCTCCTGTACCGTCATCAGTCCACACCTTGAATCTGTCCCAGTCATTCAATATATAAGACACAATGTTCCTCCGGATATCAAGAGTGAGCCTGATATGGCCGTGCAATATGTAACACAGAGAATGGAAAAGGCAGTCGCCATCTCCGGGCATGGAAACCACTCAGTAAGTGACAGTTCTTTGATTGATGGTGATCACCTCGACAGACATGTTAATGGGGGTACTGTTGGAACGATAAAGGAAATGGGTACCTGAACAATGTAAACTAAGTCTAAAATACCTACACAATAACTATAATCATAATAAACGAACAACAAAACAGCAGAGAAGCCGTGGATTAAATGAAAAGGCTGCAGTTATCAGCAGGGAGACGTGAATACCGTGGCGAAGCAAGGAAGGGAATGAATAGACCGGAGCGATGGACGGCCTTATATAGGCAGGCAGCCAACTACGTGGGAGGCGTGAGGATGGGGGACCCAACGCCGCCTCACATGGCGACCGAGCTGCAGGCTATGGACGTATATATGTATGTAAGTAGGATTCAGTTAGCGTTGGGAACTCGCATACCAAATTTCTTGAAGATGGACCCATAAGTAACAACGACCGTTGGAAACTTCAATATGGTGGAAATACCACCGAAATAAGCACGTATATCGGTTTCGGTTAGCGCAGGGAATCCGCCTACCAAATTTCGTGAAGATGGGGTCATAAATAAGAAAGTTTAACATGGCGGACGTTGTCGACCATTATGACCGTTACGCGTAGAATTTCGAAATGAAACCTGCTTAACTTTTGTAAATAAGCTGTAAGGAAAGAGCCTGCCTAATGTCAGCCTTCTACCTACACGGGAAGTTGGAGAATTAGTGATGAGTGAGTCAGTGAATCAGTGAGGGCATTGCCTTTTATTAGCATAGATATGCTACCGTGGCTGTTCGTTTGTCTGTCCAGGATTTTAAATCACCTGTAGCTCGGAAACTGTTTGTCCTATTGACCTGAAATTTGGTACACATATACTACTTGACGTCTACTGTCTGCTTTCAAGGTGATGATTGACCTCCATGGTTATTCCTCTTTTTATTTTTATTTTATTTTATTGTAGAATCATCCAGCAGGGCAGCCGTATGGCGCATACGTATGGGCGTCGTTCTCATTCCCTCCCACCTTCACTGTCACTTCTCCTACCTCTCCATATCTTAAATCATTCTTGAGGCAGATTGAAGACTTAAATGCCATCTTAAGTAAAAAATTAAAGAAAACGTAAAAAGTAATTGCTACACAAATACTGGCTTAATCACTTTTAACGCGAAAAGATGCCGACAGAAGAAGAAAAGAAACGGGCCGCTAGTATGGAGAAAAGAAGAGCTGCTCAGGAAGCAGCAAGCGCATCAACCTCTGAGTAAACGAATGATAAACGCACAGAGAAAGAGGAGGAAAACTAGGAATGTTCAAGTCAGTTACAGGTATGAAAATAAGCAATATAGTGCACGTTAGTATAACAGGGGTTAAATCACCAAAAAGGCCTGTGCCTGTATATTTTTTAATTCTTCTTAGCAAGCAGGAAAGTAAGGAAAAAAAAATAAGTCAAGGTCGGGTTTAAAGAAAGGGGCTGACAGGCAAACCAACCTTCAAACTACAACCCGGCCTTTTACATGGTGAACGTGAGATGAAGAATGGAAATAATGGTGGTGGGAACTGAACAGGAGCAAGGTGGGGAGAGGTCCTGTCAAGTGGGCATGATGGACAGAACAGTGTGCTACACTCATTAGGCTGGGAAATACTGGTGGAGCTGACTGTAGGCAGGATCAAGGCCATGGGATGTTGGGAGTCAGATGAAGATGACAAATGAGCTAAGTGAGATAAGCTCTTGATAAGAAGTGCCATTGCTGGGCACTCAGTTCATCTGAATTGAGTCTTTATGTGTGTTTTGCATTAAAGCTTGATTCTGCTGCCTATCCTGAGACTCCAAGAGCCTTCTTTGGCCTAAGGATGTCCATCACAGCTTCAACAATTTAGAATACTTTTGCAAACCTTTGTGAAAAAAAAAACATATCTTCACTTTGTCATTATGTGTTATTGGCTGTGGCCTGATGGGCAAAAATGGCAAATCTATCCATTTAAAACAAAATCTACAACACAATAAAGTGTGCAGAAAGTGAAGGGGTCTGAAAACTTTTTAAATCCACTGTACTAGATCACATTTGCTAAAGAAATATATCTGAGTTGGCCTCTAATACAACATAAACATGATTTTGCTTCTTTTGAAATCTTGTGTTCTCTAATTTAATACTCAGGTAGCTGTTTTCACTCTACAGAATCACAAGCCAGGCCTGGAGCAGTAGCAGGAAAACTTAGGAGCGGCCACTGTAGAATAAAATATGAAACATTTATGGCAGTCGGTACATCAAATGTGTTTTTCTAAGCAATGCTGCTTTCATTTTGAGATTTTGAGGTTGTTGATCAAAATAACAAATACAAATAATATCTTTTTTATCTCTTTGGGATCTCTGATACCTAGGCTTAGAGTAAAGACAGCATTGCTCTTGCTTGTCACAAGGTCACCACAGAAATTTGGCATCAGAAAGACCTTTCCACCATACAAAAAAAAAAAAAAACCAAATACCAAAACTTGGGGGCAACTGGTCAAACAAATTAGACCCTGAAAATGTCCATTAAACCGTCAGAGAGATTTTCTCTCTCTTCTGTATTACCAAGGATTTGACTTTGCCGACATGATCAATTGTCCTCAAACTCTATCATTCAATACCTGAAGATCGAGACACATGAGAATTTGCCACAGATTGGAATTATTATAAATTTAAAGCTGTTGATGATATTTTTTGGTGACAGGTTTGCCACAGTTATTGTAAGAGCCATTTCCTAGTTACATAAGATTCATAAATGTTTTACTAAATGTTAGTGCATAATCTATAGGAGGTTCCTCTAACCCCCATAAGTAGAATTGAATTGGTATATTCTAGCTATTTCTAGCTTCTCTAACTAAACATTATTCTCAGTTAGTGATCAGCCTTGCCATGTGTAAGGCGTAGAGGGCACATGGTTTTAAACCGTGCCTTGCGTGCCTTTTGAGTGCGTCAAGTAATATGTAAGACAAAGCACTTAATTAAAAGTGCCACGCCGTACGCTTAAAGCGTACAGAAGAAGAAGTTAAGAAATTTTAAGTACAGAAATAACTAAAGTTTCTCGAAAAAAGCTTGGTGTATTTTATTCTACGTGTGTAGCAACTTTTTTCTTTATTCTTGTGTGGATTATTTGCTTTTAATTTTCACTAAATATTTTTAAAACAGACTTTTGGACTGAGAGATTTCTTTCGGCACGCGTTTTACCCGTGCTTGAACTCGCCTTACGCCCCGGCGGCTACAGTTATGTATGACACCTGTCAAGGGTAGTAAAAGCAAACAGGATGCACTTGAGCACAAGATGGAGTGCCACAGTAAAGGGTCTGAATACTCATATGATGAGAGATTACCCAAGGGTGATTTACCCATAGAAGACTCAAAGCTGAAAAGGATGCCAATGGGGCTTCTACAAAGATAGATAGATAGATAGATAGATAGATAGATAGATAGATAGATAGATAGATAGATAGATAGATAGATAGATAGATAGATAGATAGATAGATAGATAGATAGATAGATAGATAGATAGATAGATAGATACTTTATTAATCCCAATGGGAAATTCACATAAAGTACTGAATTATGGGTTAGAATATGTCTATGAATAAGAGATTTTAGCTTTTATTTTTTTTTTAATTGCAAAAAACTTTCTGAAAACCTGTTTTCACATTGTCATGAACTGAGCATAGATTCTTCTCCGGTTAGGGGTTGCCACAGCAGATCACCTTTGTCCGCATATTGATTTGGCAAAATTTTACACCGGAGATTGCTTTACGAAAATGGAAAATTTAAAAATTAAATCTTCAATACGAGAGGGAGTCAAGCTAAAGTTAGAAACTGGAATTTATCAGGAAAAAGAGAAAGCATTCACAAAACTGCTAAGGTCTTTTCTCAATGTCGTCTCCACCCTTCTCAATGCACTTGTGCCAGTGGATTCCAGCAGAATAAAAGGTTTTGTCTCGTCCTCAGCCACTCGTGCACTGCTTTCTTCACGTCGTCATCTATCTTGAATCGATGACCACCCAGATGTTTTTTTAAATCACACGGTGCCAAATCTGGCGAATAAGGAGGATGTGGCAATACCTCAGACTTCAGTTTCTCCAGACAAGCCTTGGTGTTCTTAGCAGTGTGTGTGTCATTGTCTGGCAGCAAAAGAACTCCTTGAGACAGCAGTCCCTGCCGCTTTGATTGAACAGCAGGCTTCACATTGGTCTCCAGTAAGTCACAATAACTTGCACTAGTGACTGGAGTATCCCTCAGAATGTGGTGTTCGACAATAACTCGGGTGCACGAGTGGCTGTGAGGATGAGACAAAACCTTTTATTCTGCTGGAATCCACTGGCACTGCCAGGCAGGTGGCACAAGTGCATTGAGAAGGGTGGAGATGACACTGAGAAATGACATCATTATCAGTTTTGTTAAGGTGCGTCCCATCTTCTGATAAATCTCATTTTCTAACTTTAGCTTGACTTCCCCTCATAAAATAAAGTGTGCAGAAAGTGAAGGGGTCTGAAGACTTTTTAAATCCACTGTACTAGATCACATTTACTAAAGAGATGTATCTGAGTAGGCCTCTAATACAATATAAAAGTGATTTTTTTCTTTTTAAGTCTTGTGTTCTCTAATTTAATACTCAGGTAGCTGCTTTCCCACTACAGAATCACAAGCCAGGCTGGGAGCAGTAGCAGGAAAACTTAGGAGTTGCCACAGTAGAATAAAATATTAAACATTTATGGCAGCATGTAGATCAAATGTGTTTTTCTAAGCAATGCTGCTTTCATTGTGAGAAAGGTTGTCGATCAAAATAACAAATGCTGGCTATATTTCTCTCTTTGAATCCCTGTTACCTAAGGTTAGAATAAAATTAGCAATGCTCTTACTTGTCGTAAGGTCAGTGGGGGAGGTTGGCACTGAAAAGGGCATCTGGCCATACAAAAATACTTCCAAAACTTGGGGGCAACCAGCCACACCGATTGGACCCTGAAAGCGTCCATGAAGCCGAACAGGAGATTTACTCTCTTTTCTGTATTACCAAGGGTTTGACTTTCCCAACATGATCGATTGTCCCATCATGCACTGCCTGAAGTGCCTTGTGTGATATTCTATAGTCGTTGGACGTCTTTAATAGTCAGGTGGAATTTCTGATAAAACAACTGCGACTGATGATGCAGTCTATTATTCCCAATGATTAATTCTTAATGGCTGCACTGAAATGAAGACAAGGATGATCCTCAATGGCTAAAAGACTTCTTCTACTTCATGGTTTAGGTGTGGAGTTTTACTTCAAAGGAACTCTAGTACTTTCAGTAAATTTATAAAAGCAAACAGGAGCACAGTTTGGAGTTCCACACTAATGGTTTGAATACTCATACAGTATGAAAAAGAGATTATCCACTATAGGTGTACAAAGCTTTACCTAAGAAGACTCAAACCTGCAATTACTGCCAAAATGACTCCTAACCATTTCTTTTGAATATGTTTATGAATGAGAGATTTCAGTTATTGATTTTTAATAAATTTATAAAACTTTCTGAACATGTGTTCACTATGTCATTATGGTTTATTGAGTGTACATAGATAGGCAAAAATGACCAATTTATCCACTTAAAATCAAATCTACAACACCAGGAAGTATGCAGAAACTGAAGAGACCTGAAGACTTGGTGAATGCACTGAATTCATCCGTGGCGTGAGTTTCTGGTTTAGAAAGTCACTCAGGTAGAAGGACTCATGATGGATTGTGCTGGTTAACTCACTAGGACCCTCGAATTTGTGCAAGACCCACCTCCTCAAGGAAAAATACAACCTGTGAGTGTAATAGCTTCAGATTAATTACAATCCCATGCTCACTCACACATCCATTAATATTGTGCATTTTAACTTTCTGTTTCGTCCTTAAAATGTCCAGATTACTCACTTTGACAAATTAAAAAATAATAAAGTTTCCAGCTGCTTGCGTTTATAAACGGCTGAGTTAATTTTCCTGTGTTGAGTTGTAACGGTACCAGCATTCCCCTATAATTATAGGCATTAGGAAGTCTAATTGTCTTAATAGCCCAAGCCACTTCAGTTAACAAGCTCTCCCATTTCCCAGTAGCTTAGGTAAATTATTTCTTAATTGACCCGCGGTTGGGTGATACGGTAAAGCAACTGTTACACCATTGCCCAGCTGCTCCACGGACCTGGGTTTAACTCCCTTGCTGGGTCACTGATCTTGTGGCGCTTGTGCATTTTCTTTTCTCCTGATAATCGTTTCTTCCCAAATGCCAACTGCTCTTTAATGTCTCACAATTAGCCTGATGTGCGGCCCACAAATGACTGACATCCCTTGCACAGTTCACTCCTGTATTGCTTCTAACTCTGCCTGGAAAAGCTTTGGTTCTTATGCAACCCCGTATTGACTAAGAAAGTTAAGAAAATGGACTGATGGATGATTTTCCAAGCTAAATCGATAGTTTCACCGAAGTCATGCACTGCACCCTGACTTTCTGGTTAATTTTAAACTCTTCTGATAAACTGTTGCTAAACGCAGCCACGGGAGTACTTGGAGTCGGCAGCAAGCATTTTAAAATGTATTATTAACTTAGCAATAGACTGATTGCCTTGATCTCCCTGTGATCACTGATTTCCTCTCTGCTACTGAAATACTGCTCAGAATTCTCAAAGAAAGGCAGCTGAATTATACAAATTAGGGGGGAGTCTGCAAATGATGAGACGTGGCTGTCATCCTCTAGGGAGGTCTGCGTATAAGGAGAGGAACGAAGAAAGCAATCTCAGCGCTGCGTGGAGGGTGCAACAGTTTAAACTACACAATTCTGGAAATCCTCCAGAGGCTGCTGAGTTCTTTGGGTAATATTCTCAACAGAGGAGTTGTGGGTCCAAAGGATTCTTTAATAGTCTGGTGGAATCTCTGATAAAACAATTGTGGCTGATGACACAGTCTGTTCTTAGAGATGATTAATTCTCAATGGCTGCACTGAAATGAAGGAAAGGATGATTCTCTACGGCTAAAGGACCTCTTCTACGTCCTGGTTTAGGCGCAGGTTTTGGTTTTGAGTTTTACTTCCTGGGAGCTACAGTACTTTCAGTGCATTTATATGCAACTATTTAAGGGTTAAAACAAATGATATTATTTATCTGGACTTTCAGAAAGCATTTGATAAGGTGCCACATGATAGGTTGGGCATCAAACTAAAAGAAGTGGCAGTTCAGGGTGATGTTTGTAGATGGGTGCAGAATTGGCTCAGACACAGGAAGCAGAGAGTGATGATGTGAGGAACCTCATCAGAATTAGGTGATGTTAAGAGTGATGCCCAGCAGGGGTCAGTGGTAGGGCTGCTGCTATTTTTAATATATATAAATGATTTCGATAGGAATATAAGGAACAAGATGGTTAAGTTTGCAGATGATACCAAGATAGGTGGATTAGCAGATAATTTGGAATCCGTTATATCATTACAGAAGGACTTGGATAGAATACAAGCTTGGGTAGATTTGTTGCAGATGAAATTTAATGTCAGTAAATGTAAAGTATTACATATAGGAAGTAAAAATGTGAGGTTTGAATACACAATGGGCGGTCAGAAAATCGAGAGTCCACCTTATGAGAAGGATTTAGGAGTCATAGTGGACTCTAAGCTATCGACTTCCAGACAGTGTTCAGAAGCCATTAAGAAGGCTAACAGAATGTCAGGTTATATAGCGCCCTTGATGTGTGGAGTACAAGTCACAAGAGGTTATGCTCAGGCTTTATAACACACTGGTGAGGCCTCATTTGGAGTACTGGGTGCGGTTTTGGTCTCCAGGCTACAAACAGGACATAGCAGCACAAGAAAAGGTCCAGAGAAGAGCGACTAGGCTGATTCCAGGGGATGTGTTATGAGGAAAGATTAAAAGAGCTGAGCCGTTACAGTTTAAGAAGATTAAAAGGAGACCTGACTGAAGTTTTTAAAATTATGAAGGGAATTAGTCCAGTGGTGGTAAAGGCTACTTTTCAGAAACATTTGTTTTATTAAAAAAAACAACAATAAATTAGTGTTATACTTAAATTTAATTTAATACTCATCCAAATTTAAATAATGTGTGTATGTATTGGATTGCAAAGCCCTACTTCTTTAAAAATGTTTCAAATGACCCACCATTTAACTTGGCATTAATAATTTCTTAGTGGTTCCTTAGAAAACTGCCAAGTAGTAGTTCTGCTGTACTGCATGCACACAAAAGGCAGTATATGCAGTACAAAAAAAGTTATTTCACTATAGTGCTATTAGTCATAATTATGAATGACAATTATAATATCAAGAGCAATAACTGTTGATTATGATTTTTGTGGTAATTGTGCACTCCTGCTACTTGGTCATTTATTCCGGGGTCTGTGGTTCTTTGTGTAAAGAAAAACTTCCTCACACTTGTGTGAAATTTACCCTTAACAAATTTCCAACTGTGTCCCCATGTTCTTGTTGAAATCATTTTAAAGTCACCGTCTCAATCCACTGGACTAATTCCCCTCATAATTTTAAATACTTCAATCATGTCTCTTCTTAATGTCTGATTACTTGAAATGAAGAAGTTCAGATTCTTCAGTCTCTCCTCCCAGCTCATACTGGGCACTGGTAGTCTTGCCACACTGCTGGCACTACAGACACAGCGGCCGAAAAGAAAGTTGCTTCTTGTGCATTTATACAATGGCTCTGCCTTAACTGAAAGGTCCTTGGTTCATGGATCCCAACAGAACAGCAGGCATTGAACGTACCTCCATAACATCACCAGGGGCATCATGCATAACACTGTGCGTAGAATTCACACTATAACATGACGTAAGCACAAAAGCCGAAATGTGCTTACGCACAGAAAAATCCAGATGCAGAAATCTGTGCGTTCGCCAACTTCCGCGTTCTTCCGCTGCATAAATCCCACTCAGCGTGGAAATAAACGCACGTGCACGCGCCTGCTGTCCCGCCCCAACTCCTCCCAGAATTACGCCTCTTTGAATATGCAAATCAATATAAATAGCCGTTAAGCCCAGCGTTCTGTGAAAAGACAATGGCAAAAGTACGAGGAAAAATAGAAGAATTTCAGCGAATACCAAAAGGAGGCTTACTATTTGTTGGTTTAAACAATTATATAAGCAACAAAAGGAAGTTGATCGAGTGACATAGCGTGTAGGAGAAACTCGAAAGCTCAAGTTCACAAAGTCTCACAGTGCCCGAAATAAAAAAGAAGTTGTCAGATATCAAAGTCAGCATGAAAAGGCAACTCATAGCCCACTGTCTGAGTGTCATATGAAAGCTTATTAGGGTACAGTGAAAAAAAAGGCACATAATTTGAAAAAAGCACGAAATGTCAACTTTAATCTCGAAATTTCCACTTTAATCACGTAGTTTATTTTTGTCATTAAAGTAGAACATCATAAACGTCATCTTAAAATCGTTTAATTTACTAGTTTCTCAAATCCCATCGTAACTAAAGTAGCATGTTAAATGCTTTGTTGTGTATTTGATCTTATATGTGCTCTATGTGCCTGAATCACTACATGCTCTTCCTCCGACAGGACACAGAATCCATTACGTTCATAATATTACAGCTCTCTGAGCAATTAAAATACTGGGAAGTATACGTGATATCATTTTCATGATGATATGAGTTAAAGCATGTTATTAAACATGGGAACATGGTGGCACAGTGATTGTTCATGTCTTACAGCAAGATACTTGCTGCGCCCTTCAATGAAATGCTTTATTACAGAAGTACTCTCTTTTTCAAACGTACTAACCCCCAATTCCTGTCCTTACTTTTCTTTCTCCAAATACCCAATCGCCACACAATCAGCTCTGTAATTGACGTTAAGCCATCTGTAAGCTTAGAACACAGATTCTTCAAAACTTTTAAGAAACATCGAAATATCTTCGTAATGTTTAATTATTCTATCCAACTATTCTTCCAGTGTCGTGCCAGCCACAGTATGAATACAGCACGAGGCAGGAACAATCCGTGAACGAAGCTCAAGTTCGCTAGCGCTGTGGCACCGTGTAGTTAAAGTTAAAGTTTTATCTGTATAATATAATCAACATATTTTGCTGCATTTCATCTTAAAAATGATATCATCATCATATGTAAATACATGCTTTATAAAGTGGCTCAGGTTGTGCAATATTCTAACTGTATCATAAGTACAATTACCTCACGGTAACTTGCAAGTACAAACAGTTCTACAAGGAGCACATGATGGACTGATTGAGTGCGTTTATAGTTCTTGGGATTAAACTGTTTGTGAACCGCGAGGTCCAAACAGGAAAGGCTGTGAAGCATTGGTCGGATGAGAGCAGTTCAAATAGCGAATGGCTGAGGCAGCTAGTGCTAGATGCTGTATGCTGATAATTCTCTTTCCGATCGCTGTAAATCTGTGATTGACACTCAGATACAGTGATATAAATAATCCGAGTGGTGCAGTGTGAGTAATATGGAAAAAGATGATCCGCTGTGGCAACCCCTAATGGGAGCAGCTGACAGAAGAAGAAGAAGGTGCAGTGAGAGTAACAACGCTAAAGCAGTTATGGTATTTAGAATAGTTTGACCAGTCTGTGGACCATTATATTGTTACAGGTTAATTACAATCAGATGCATTAAATTTATGATCGATATGCGGTTAATTTCAGTGTATTTGATAAAGCCGCCATCATGGATGTGGATCTAAGAAAGGGTAACCACACAGGAACAGTAGCACTGCTTTGACGCTGGGTGCCGCCAGTCTGCAAAACCGAGCGGAGAACATTGTGTACGACAGGGTATGAGGTACCGTGGAAAAGTGCGTGGCTTTACGGCAAGTGTAGGTTTTCTACATCGCGATTTGAACGTGGAAACGTTCTTATGCAACATTTCTGAGCGTACGCACTGTTTATACATGAGGCCCCAGGACTTTATGTCTGCTCTTGGATATTATGGAGAATTTCAGGTGTGTGTGTGCAGTAAACAGTTGTAACTTTAACAATGCACCCTGGACTTGGCCAAGCACAAGTAGCAAAAGACAGATGTGAACCAAGGAAGGGGGGTGTTAGTGTTCATTAATAATATTGCTGTTGGTTTATCATCTTTAATTTATTTCCTTGTTATACCTGTATTTTGTGGTGAATTGTAAAGTTTTAATTTCATTCTTTTGTTTTGTGTACTTATTGTCCCGGCTTGTGTATTGTTTCAATGAATCAGTTCCATTCCCCCTGCGTAGAGTAAATGCTAGCTCCAATTGTGAAGGTAGGCTGTTGGGGAACTGAAACTTCCTGAAAAAAGGCTCTAGGGAGTGAGTGGTCTTCATCGGATGAAGCAACAACGAGAGTACAAAGGGTGCCAGTCAGGTGAGAGGCTAGGTGGCTACTTCTCAGGAACAGATGGATGCTAAAGGCTCCTGATGTACAGTATATATACAGTATATATATATTGTGACAGATTAGGGACGCTCTCAATCCCTTGAACCCTCGGACACCACACCAGACACCAGATAAAAGTCCAAAATAACTTTATTAATAATAATAATAATAATGTGCACAAAGCACCCTCCACTCCATAATACTCCAATAAACAATAAACAATAATCAAATAATCCTCCACTTTCCCAGCCACCCTGCCTCCCAACTCAGGGAATTTCATAATTAAGATCCATTTTATCCCCCTCTCTCCAGGGACAGTTGTGCCAAATTTGGCGGAGTGGTGGCTCTGAGGCTAAGGATCTGCGCTGGTATCCCGAAGGTTGCCGGTTCGAATCCCCGTCACTGCCAAAAGAGATCCTGCTCTGCTGGGCCCTTGAGCAAGGCCCTTAACCTGTAATTGCTCCAGGGGCGCTGTACAATGGCTGACCCTGCGCTCTGACCCCAAGGGGTATGCGAAAACTAACAAATTCCTAATACAAGAAATTGTATAAGGCGAAATAAAGAACAAAAAAAAAAAAAAAAAAATGTGGCCCGGCCGTCGGCATCCATAACACCGTCTCTGTCCTCCCGGAATTCTCCCTCTGCGATGCTGGAAACACTCAGGGAACTCAGTCTCTGCCCCTTTTCTCGCTGAGGAAGGTTCCATAGCTGCCTCTATACTTTTTACGCCCATTTTTACTTAATCAGGAGACCCCCGTTTCTCTTTTGGGATCTCCTTTTTAATCTGGGGCTTGTCCACAGTTTGGATCTCTCTATTAACAAAAGAGAGCCCTTTAACTGTCTGAACGCCCTTTGATTTTGCATTGGAAGGAGGCGGCGTCTTCAGCACCGTATCGCTCCGGGAGGCAGCACTTTCCAGCTGCTCCGGATAGATCGGTGCTTCCCCCGCCCCTTTTGTCATTATCCCACATTCTTTTGTAGGGCACGCAGTGATTTGGCATCCGTTACTTATTAAACGTGGGCCCGGATCACACTGCGTCCCTGTATGCTGTACAGTACCGGCATTACTCACCTGAACCGCCAAATCATATAAGATGGGATGCTCTCGACCTAACCGCCGCAGGTACTCGTCTACATTCTTGATCGGCACTTCAGCCGTCGCTCCCAAATCTCCGACGATCTTCTTTATCGCCTTGATCATCTGCAAAATACTCCATACGGGCTCGACTAATTTCTCGAGTTCCCGCACGTCTACAAAGTTATTTAATTCGGCCGGAAGTAGGCTCGAGCCATTACTAGCCCTACCTCCCGGCTGGGAGCCAATGAGCACGCCCGCTCCTAGCACATGCTCGGTTGGGTTGCGCACAAGCTTCTGGGAATTGGAGTTCTCTGCGGGTGAGGACCGGGTCGCCATCTTTAGCGGACTGTGACCCGCTTGTATTAATTTGTCGGCAGATCGATCAGTCATTTCCAAATCATGTCCAGTCAACTGAATTTACCACAGGTGGACTCCAATTAAGCTGCAGAAACATCTCAAGGATGATCAGGGGAAACAGGATGCACCTGAGCTCAATTTTGAGCTTCATGGCAAAGGCTGTGAATACTTATGTACATGTGCTTTCTCAATTTTTAAATTTTTAATAAATTTGCAAAACCCTCAAGTAAACTTTTTTCACGTTGTCATTATTGGGGTGTTGTGTGTAGAATTCTGAGGAAAAAAAATGAATTTAATCCATTTTGGAATAAGGCTGTAACATAACAAAATGTGGAAAAAGTGATGCGCTGTGAATACTTTCCGAATGCACTGTAGGTGTATAAGGATGGGGTATGGGCACACACTGTTTTAAATATTTTATGAGAATGATTGTTTCAACAGAACAATGTTTTATTAGATGGGCATCCTGTTAAAACCGGGACATTTTGTTTTTCTTCAGTTATTTATCGAGACACCTAGACTGAAATCTGGACTGTCCCTGTTACCATGATGGCTGGTCACCCTAAAATTATACTGACAGTGAGACAGTGAGTTATTATAATCTGAATTTATGTTAGGTAGATTGCCCAGTGTGGGCTGGGTGGTCTTGTAGCCTCAGAACCTCTGCAGATTTTGTTTTTTTCTCCAGCCATCTGGAGTTTTTTTGTTTTTTCTGTCCTCCCTTGGCATCGGACCTTACTTTTATTCTATGTTAATTAATGTTCCCTTATTTTAATTCTTATTTATTTTGTCTTTTTTCTCATTCTTCATCATGTAAAGCACTTTGAGCTGCATTATTTGTGTGAAAATCTGCTATATAAATAAATGTTGTTGTTGTTGTTGTTGCAGATAATGGAGTTGTGAGGTTGGTTTAGAGTAAGGTAAATAGTCCTGAGTAAGTGTTGATTTTGCTCCCACCAACCTCTATGCCAGAAAAAATATTGCTCAGTCTCAAGGAGTCACATAGCATTTCTGTTATATATGAAACCATTTTACAGTCCCTCCCTTTCAAAGATCCAAGAGAAAAGTGGTAAAAGGATCTCTCACTCAATATTTCAGAAAAGGAGTGGAAAGTAACAATGCAGAGACTTCCCTCGAGCTTCATATGCACAAAGCATATAATTATTCAACTCAAAATTATATATCGAGCACATCTGTCTCGTTTAAAATTGTCCAAAATGTTTCCAGGGCAAGATCCAACCTGCAAACGCTGCAATCGAGCTCCAGCCTCACTGGGCCACATATTTTGGGCCTGCACCAAATTAACACCATTTTGGACCAAAATCTTTAGATACCTTTCAGACAGCCTTGGTGTCCCAATCTATCCTAATCCACTAACCAACTGTGTTTGGTGGGCTCACAGAGGGGCTTAAAGTGGAGAAGGACAAACAAACTGTGATTGCCTTTACTTCACTATTGGCACGTAGGCTTATCTTGGTCAATTGGAAGAATCGTAACTCTCCTCTGTTAAGTCAGTGGGTAACTGATGTTATATATTATTTGAAACTGGAAATAATCAAATTTGCACTTAGAGGATCTGTGCAGAACTTTTTCAAAACCTGGCAGGATCTAACATTTTAGCATAAGCATTTAAATTGAGGAAGCAGGTTCTCTCCCCTCTTTTACTCCATTTATTTCTATTCATTCATTATTTTATTTATTCGTTTGTCTTTACTAGCATAACGTTTTACACTGCTGGACTAGCTCTCTTTCTCAGGGGTGGGGGTTGAATTGAGTCAGACCTTTTTCTTTTTGTAAAACTCAAGTTGTGTATGGAGTGTTATTTGATTTTTAAAAATTCAATAAAATTAAAAAAAAAAACTTGTAGTGGAAATCTGTTTGCTGTGAGTAGCGGCTATCAGATGTCATAAAGTGGATAATATAAAAAATATACAGGTTGATGCAGCCGCTGTCAAGGTAAGATTGAAGCAGTAAACCAATTCATAGATGAGGTTGGACGGAACATTTTCCAATTTTAGGGTAGACAAGTTTGCATCTTTCAATGGGAGATTTTGAAATTTTAAAACTTGTGTTACAAACTCCACACAGAGCCATAGCAAGGTTTGGGGCAGCCACCCGTATAATTGGTATCCTGGCTGCAATGTCGTAAAAATGAATACAGCACTGCTGTGCACAAAACCGAGTCCAAAACAGAAGTGAGGGAATAGGGTAAAGGTGGAGGCTTTTAAAGGGGAAGACAGGAAGTGAGATAATAGGGGTTGGGCTCATGAAGGTCTTCAGACATAGGCTTGAGCCCAGACGTGACATCACAGGGGCCGGAGCCGCCAAGGTCTTCTTCCATAGGCTCGGTCCCGGAAGTGATGTCAAGAGGACCAGGTGGAATCTCCCGTGACTGGTCTGCAGGAAAGGGAGAAAAAGAGTCAGTGCACTCTGCCACATCCTGGTCTGAATCGGAATTGCCCTTACTTAAGCCCTTTAGCTGCCTCCCATGCGTACGTGTGTGACACTTGACAAATTTTCGTGAACAGTTAAGTGTGCCACATTTCAACAAAATTGGACAACGGGTGGCCAGGTTGTTTCATGTGGAGAGACAGACAGAGAGACATGGGCTATTGCAGTAAGTGCTTCACTCGTTATATGCGAATGCAACTAAAAAAATAATGAACTTCTTTTATTCTGGGCCAGTTTGTTCCTGTTCATACGTAAGTGTATAGATTAACGGGGTGTATGTTGTCCTGTGTACGGAATACAGTGAAATTCTTACTGAGGGGCAGACAAAACTATGTAAAGTTTTTCAGCCTTCTTCCTGATTGTGATGGAAAACGACACTGGTCTGCACCAAAATCCTCCTGCACAACAAAATCGGTGTACTTTATAGATTTAGGTGCATTGAATCCACTGAATCTGGAATTTATCTACCATAAACCATTTCTGTGATGTATCAGACTAGTGAAAAATGTTATAAAGTTGTGTTTGTTTTATGGCATAATTATTTTTCATGCTCTGAATATTATCTGAGGTATAATTTTAGCTGACAAATGTCAGTCTCCCTCGTTCTTACTGTTAGTTGAAGAGGAAAGAACCCAAAATCAAGTATTTTCTGCAAATGTTTTTCTCTCAGTCAGTATTTGTTTCTCTTCTTTGTCCATTCAAATAAACAATTGGTCTTTTTTTGAACTGCCTTTCCCAAGGTTTCTTCCATTTTTTCCATACAAGGAGTTTTTCCTTGTGGTCTTAGAGGATCAAGGCTGGGGGGCTGTCAAAAGACAGGGCCTATTAAAACCAATTGTGGCACTTCTTGTGTGATTTTGGGCTATACAAAAATAAATTGTATTGTATTGTATTGTATTGTATTGTATTTCAAATAGTCAGAAATTTATATTTTGAAGGTTAGAAAGATGCCTTTTTATAATCCAGAATAGATGGATTATCCTTGGATGGAGTTGTTTAAAACTTTTTAACAGAAATATGTAAGGCCAGGTTGATCTATCCATTGTCTTGACCAGGCAAATTGAAAGCAAACATTTGAGACAACAAAAGTTACTGGATTTACAAATTTTGAGAGGGATAGATAGAATATAAAAGGAAGCGGAGGGGAAACTAAACCCTGTCTTATACAGGGTGAGCCATAATGAAGTACCACATTTCTCAAGGTCATTGCGTGAGGTAGAGGTGGCCAAGTGGGTTGGGGTGGGGGGTCCTTTGATAGGCCATCCCTTGTAGTTTTTAGTCAGCAACATGCCTTGGTCCAGTGCACACCGTGGTTTTGCTGTCGAAGTGTTCTTCAAAAACAACGAATCCATCATTACTACACAACGCGCTTCAGCATTCCTCCAAACGATGACGTCCCAGATCAGAAAACAATTCTTCAATGGGTCGCTAAACTTAGACAGATGGGTACAACATTGAACAGAAAGTCTCCAGGCTGTCCTCAGACTGTACGAACACCTGAAAACATCCAAGCTGTTAAGGAATCAATTTTGCAGTCTCCTAAACGTTCAGCGCGCTTCTGCCTTAGGCATTTCCAACACGTCTTTGAGGAGGATTTTGCATGAGGACCTTGATTTTCCATCCATACAAAGTGATGGTAGTGCAGGAACTCATTGAGAGAGACTGGGAGAGCCATAGAGAGTTGTGCGTGAACATTCTGCAAACCATTCATTGAGATGCCATCGCCATGTGCAGCGACGAGGCACATTTCCATTTGAATGGTTGCTTAAATAAGCAAAACTTTCTCTACTGGGCTGAAACCAACCCTCATGAACTTCATTAGAGACCCCTGCAAAGTCAGTTTGATGTGCCGTTGCAGAATTTGGCATTATAGGCCCTTATTTTTTTGGAGGAGGAGGGAGCAATGGTCACCGTCAGTTCAGAACGTTACATTGAAATGCTCGAGAACTTTTTGTGGCCCTCAGCTGGAAGAAATGGATGTGGTGGATGCCTGGTTTCAAAAGGATGGAGAAAGAGCTCATATGGCCTGCGAGGAGATCCATGCAAGTTTTGCGGGAAATGTTCCCAAGGAAGCGAATCTCCCTGTGTGGCAATGTTTGGTTGGCCTTCATGTTTGCCTAATCTCGTTCCACGCGATTTCTTCTTGTGGGGTTATCTCAAGTCGAAGGTATACACACACCAACCTCAAAACCGTAAAGCCTTCAAGGGCACTATTCTCCATGAGATCGCCACTATTCCCTTTGAAATGGCCGAACGAGTCATGCGAGCATTCAGTAATCATCTCAAAGAGTGTATCACTAATCATGGCCACCACCTTGAAGACATCATTTTTAAAACACAGTGAAAAAACCCTTTCCTGTGTCGTAATGCCATTTATTTTGTCTTGTAGCGTTTTTGTAGAATAAATGTTTGAAATATGGTACTTTTTTTTGGCTCGCCCTGTACTTCCGTGGTCCTGTAGCACCTACGCTGTCTTACAGTAAGGGTCATTTTATTTTTAAAGTCGTGATTTTGTGGAAGTAACAATAATAATAATTCTTTGCATTTATATAGTGCTTTTCTCACTACTCAAATCGGTAAGCAATTGCAGGTTAAGGGCTTTGCTTAAGGGCCCAACAGATGCAGAGTCCCTTTGGCATTTACGGGATTCGAACCGGCAACCTTCCAATTGCCAGTGCAGATCCCTAGCCTCAGAGCCACCACTCCGCCTGCCCACTGAAGCAAGTGAAGCAAGTGAAGCAAGTTGCGTGCTTGCACAAACACACCGCACGACGTTTGTAATGTCTGTAGGGAATTTTTCTTGAAAGGGCAGCGAAAGTCGTTTACACCTATTGGGGAAAAAAAGACTACTATCTTTATTTTGGTTGCAGAGTTAGTGATTTGGATAAAGTTTGGGCTCTTACATTTGTAACGGCTGACCCCTTTACCCAGCCGGCAGCTACACCTCCTAGACCTGTGGCCTGGATAATTTACTGAGACAGAATCTAACTATCAAGCCGTACTTCTAACCACTTAAACTTTTCCCCACAATCGACAGTGAAAATAGAAGTACACAAAAGCAGGATGTAAAATTAAACGGATTAAATGTATTAAATGAAACAAGACATGCAAAAAATAGAAAACAGATATAAATATAAATATCCCTCCACCCCAGCAACAACAAGACACCACCAAATATAAATACAACAAAAACCCTCCCTTGCCCCTGTAACATATAAACACACAACACAAATAACAAAAATTGAATGATATATGGAAATGACTGTGGTGGGTTGGCACCCTGCCCGGGATTGGTTTCCTGCCTTGTGCCCTGTGTTGGCTGGGATTGGCTCCAGCAGACCCCTGTGACCCTGTGTTCGGATTCAGCGGGTTGGAAAATGGATGGATGGATGGATGGATGGAAATGAATGTGAACGTGAGTCCGGTAATAAAGAAACTGTCCTGAATGCGGTTGACTGAATTAGTGAAAATGAGTTGTTTGATTTTCCCCGGACAATATGGAGCAGCCTCACCGTGAATCCTCGGTGTGTGGTTGATGATTAACTCCGACCCTGGGGTCTCTCGTGATGAGGTCCTTGAAGCAAGTCCGGCGGATAGAAAGACAAACTGGATGGAAATGCGCGATGTGGAATATAACAGGTACAGCTGGCTCGTGGTCGTGAATGTGAAATAGATCAATTATGTTGCTAGATTTTGATTCAGCACCTTCAAGTCTATAAAGAATAGCTAACATTTTTAATTTGAGCCAATTTTTTTTTTACAGATTAATGGGATGAAAAGTTTCAGAATTTTGAAAATAGTAACAGTTGGTGGTTTACAAAAATCATAGGAGCAATGAGCTCGAGACAGTGGAGGAAGCTTACATATGGCCCCTTGTTGACTGCATAGTTTAAATACCACAGGTGCACTGAAAGCCTAAGAATGCTCTGTATACTCATTTTTGATCTTCTAATAATCACTAGGTGATTAAAATACTGCAATAAATATACAGGTTAGTATGTGTGACAGTTCTCTACATTAACATGATGTTCAAATATGTTGTCCAAAAGATGCAAGGTGTTTCCATAGTTCCCATTGCTCTAAATGCATGATAAATTACATACTGATTCAAAATTAGGTGACAACTTCTTCATGTGAGGGAATCTGACGATTGATATTTTAGAGAGGGGATTTGGGTGGTGGGCGGCACGGTGGCGCAGTGGGTAGCGCTGCTGCCTCGCAGTTGGGAGACCTGGGGACCCGGGTTCACTTCCCGGGTCCTCCCTGCGTGGAGTTTGCATGTTCTCCCCGTGTCTGCGTGTGTTTCCTCTGGGCACTCCGGTTTCCTCCCACAGTCCAAAGACATGCAGGTTAGGTGGATTGGCAATTCTAAATTGGCCCTAGTGTGTGCTTGGTGTGTGGGTGTGTTTGTGTGTGTCCTGCGGTGGGTTGGCACCCTGCCCAGGATTGGTTCCTGCCTTGTGCCCTGTGTTGGCTGGGATTGGCTCCGGCAGACCCCCGTGACCCTGTGTTCGGATTCAGTGGGTTGGAAAATGGATGGATGGATGGATTTGGGTGGTAGTAGTACTAAGGGGCAAAGAGAACCATAGCGGGGTTTAGGAATGTGCTTGTACAGCAGGGAAACTGAAAGAGATTTAGGGAATGTGCTCCATTACAAGAAGGATTTAGAAGTTGTAGTGGATTTGTCACTATGAACTGCCAGACAGTGTTCAGAAGCCATTAAGAAGGCTAACAGAATGTCAGGTTATATAGCACCCTGAAGTACATATCACAGGAGGTTCTGCTCAACCTTTATAACACACTGGTGAGGCCTCATCTGGAGTACTGGGTGCAGTTTGGGTCTCCAGGCTACAAAAAAGGACATAGCAGCGCTAGAAAAGGTCCAGAGAAGGGCAACTAGGCTGAATCCAGGGCTACAAGGGATGAATTATGAGGAAAGATTAAAAGAGCTGTGCCTTTGCAGTTTAAGATAAAGAAGATTAAGAGGAGACCTGATTGAAGTGTTTAAAATTATGAAGGGAATTAGTCCAGTGGATCGAGACTGTGACTTTACAATGAGTTCATCAAGAACACGGGGACACAGTTGGAAACTTGTTAAGGGTAAATTTCACACAAACATTAGGAAGTTTTTCTTCACACAAAGAACCATAGACGCATGGAATAAGAGACCAAGTAGGGTGGTAGATAGTAAGACTTTCAGGGACTTTCAAAACTCGACTTAATGTCATTTTAGATGAATTAGGTGAATAGGACTGGCGCGCTTTGTTGGGCTGAATGGCCCGTTCTCGTCTAGACTGTTCTAATGTTCTATTAACAACAATAAAATTTCTTTCTATAGAACATTTTCATATGCAGAATTCAGCTGAAAGTGCTTTATAAGATGTCCAAAAGAAAAGTTACAAGTAAAGAAAAACAAATTCAATTAGGTAAGAATAATCTTTATATATAATACGCTACCGTGGCTGTCCATTTGTCGGTCCAGTATTTTAAATCACTTGTAGCTCGCAAACCGGTTGACCTATTGACCTGAAATTTAGTACACATATACTACGTGACATCTACTATCCGCTTTCAAGGTGATTACTGACCTCCAAGGTTATTCCTCTTTTTATTTTTAATTTATTTTAATGTAAAATTAACTCTCAGCAGCGGTACAAGGGCGCCGTTCTCATCCCTACTACCTTCGCCATCACTTCCCCTACCTCTTCATATCTTAAATCATTGTTGAGGCAGATTGAAGACTTAAGTTCCAGCTTAAGTTAAAAAATAAAGAAAACATACTAAGTAATTGCAACACAAACACTGACTTAATAAGTTTTAACTTGAGAAGATGCTGACGGAAGAAGAGAAGAAGCGGGCCGCTAGGGTGGAGAAAAGAAGAGCTGCTCAGGAAGCAGCAAGCGCATCAACCTCTGAGCAAACGAATGGTAAACGTACAGAGAAAGAAAGAGGATGAAAACTAGGAATGATCAAGTCAAGTGTATTCACTGCATGTTATCGTGCATCGTGCCATTACTGGTAATAAATAAGTAATGAAAAAGAATCAGTATTAGCTTACATTAATATAATTAGTAGAAAAGTAGAGTCCTTATTCATAATATCATACGTCCCTAAGGATGAGTCTAATGATAAAGTCAGATGACCAGTAGGGCAGTAGAAACAAAACTCCAGATAAGCTGAAGAAAAATAAATCTGCATTGGCTGAAGACCAAAAGACTACCCAGCCCCTATTGGGTATTCTACCTAACGCAGATGTTCTTCAGTTGTTCCTTATTATTTCCAGGCTTTGTCCCAGAAGATTTGCCACAGCAGGTCTCATGGACAGCTGGGGCACCCGCCTTCATCTGAGTATCACAAGTGGCTGCACAGGACTTTGATCAGGTAATGGTGGTGACGCCAAACACAACCAAAGAAGAAACGGAAAAGAAAGGAAAGAAAAGTAAAAATTAATAAAGATTTCAAATCCATAAAGAATATGATAATGCTGTGCATGTATAGTCTATTAGGAGTACACCTAAAATGTAAACACGAAAAAGGCAAATATTAAGTGGGATTTCGGGAGAGGGCGGCACGGTGGCGCAGTGGGTAGCGCTGCTGCCTCGCAGTTGGGAGACCTGGGGACCTGGGTTCGATTCCCGGGTCCTCCCTGCGTGGAGTTTGCATGTTCTCCCCGTGTCTGCGTGGGTTTCCTCCGGGAGCTCCGGTTTCCTCCCACAATCCAAAGACATGCAGGTTAGGTGGATTGGCGATTCTAAATTGGCCCTGGTGTGTGCTTGGTGTGTGGGTGTGTTTATGTGTGTCCTGCGGTGGGTTGGCACCCTGCCCGGGATTGGTTCCCTGCCTTGTGCCCTGTGTTGGCTGGGATTGGCTCCAGCAGACCCCCGTGACCCTGTTTGGATTCAGCGGGTTGGAAAATGGATGGATGGATGGATTTCGGGAGATTTTTTTTTTGACATGATCCAGAATGTTATCCTGGAATCTCTTTATCAGTAAAGCTTAGAAGAACAAGGAACAAGATTATTTAAGACTTTATATACCATTAGTAGTTTTTTAAAATCAAAACCATACTACTCTACAGTAGTCTACAGTATTAATAACATTATAAGTTCCACTACAGTGCAACAGCAACAACATTTATTTCTATAGCACATTTTCATACAAATGATGTAGCTCAAAGTGCTTTACAAGATGAAGAAAGAATATATATATATATATATATATATATATATATATATATATATATATATATATATATATATATATATATATATATATATATATACACTAGCAAAATACCCACGCTTCGCAGCGGAGAAGTAGTGTGTTAAAGAGGTTATGTAAACATATATATACATATACATATATACATATATATACATATCTACATATACACATATCTACATATACATATATATATATATATATATATATATATACATATACACATCCACATATATATACATATATATATATATACACATATCAACATATATATACACATACATATACACACATACATAAACACACACATATACATCCATCCATCCATCGTCTTCATATATACATACATACATAGTGCGTTGTAACACGGGCTGTGATTGTTACATGGGAGGGAGACGACAAATCACAGCTTCCCACTTTCTAATCGGGCCTGTGATTGGTGCTTTGACGGATGCCCAGATCCCACAGTATCTCTTTCTTAGGAGAGGCGTTAGGCAAGTGTAATTGAATAGCGGTGCTGCAAGTTTAGCTTTACACCTGTTTTTAAGGCTTATTGACTGAAAGGGGCTTTCATGAAAAAACTTAGGGCTTTGCTACAGGATACACCCTTCTTTATCACTTCAAACAACTGAACTATCCAGAACATTTCAGGCATACATCCAGCATTCAAACTATGTATAAAAAGCACAACTGTTAAAGAAATTCAGCATTTCTTAATTGAAAATGTTCCTTTAATCCTCAACATGTCTCAATGAGTCATTCTGGTGGTTTTACTTGACATTTTGATATTCTGGTTAATTGTGTTTGCAGTTGAGATGTTCTTTCCTGATTTATACTTATTTTCTTGTTAATATTTGTTTCGCTGGTGTTACTGTTCTGATTAGAGGTTATTGGTCCTTTGATGTCTTGACAGTTTCTTCTTAGAACAGCTCCTATTACACAATTCTGTCACATACTGGTCTATTGTTTCTCCGCTTTTCTGGAAACGTAAAAAAACTTGTGCCGCTCAAACGTCACATTGCGCTTTGGGTTGCAATACGTTTCGAATTTTTCAACTATTTTGTTCAATTTTATATTGTCTCCATCTTCTTCAAACTGAAAATTGTTATACACCTCTAGCGCCTTTTCGCCAATTACATGTAGAAGCATAGACGCTTTCATTTTTTCACTTTTCCTACCTGCTTCAATCGCAGCAAGATACAACTCAAATCTCTGTTTAAATCTTTTCCAATTTTCAGCTACATTTCCCTTTAACTGGAGATTTGGTGGGGGCTGTAATCCTAAAATATTTTTTTTTCTCTTTTGCTAGAACGTCTTAGCGCTTTCTGATCACGTTTTCGGGTTACTCACAGACACGCGACGCGTTCAAAAGCTGAACCTCTTCTTCAGATTCCTCTTCCAATCCGCCACTTCTGACACCATGTAGTGATCTTGTTAGGTTCGTAGTTTAATCAATACACAGGATTGAAAGATATAATAACTTTTTAATAGACAGACTTTAGAGACATTTACTGTACAAGTTACTAATCGTTCTTTAGTTCACGCCCATTCTCCTACTTGCATCGGCATTCACAGACATTACTAATCATTCTGTAAGTATCCCTTAATAGACCTTACTAATCAACTATCATTACAAAATCCAACGTGGTTTGTGCCCTTCAGAATGAAAACAATTAGCATTTACCTTTTTAATAAAAGGCGAGCTTTTAAGCCTGAGAAATCACCCCGTAAATGCACACGTTTAATTGCACATGTGTTAATATGTATGCTTACACAGTATTAAAAGACACTCAAAAATTAACGTCATTTACCTTTGTTCCCGCGTTTGACTCGTGCTGTAAATCTCTTCCTTGTTTTTAGTTCAAGTGATTACGTAGGAGGCGTGATGACGCGATACGTGACTCCGCCTCCTCCATTACAGTATATGGACAAAAAACAGGTTCCAGTTATGACCATTACACATAGAATTTCGAAATGAAACCTGCCTAACTTTTGTAAGTAAGCTGTAAGGAATTAGCCTGCCAAATTTCAGCCTTTCACCTACACGGGAAGTTGGAGAATTAGTGATGAGTGAGTCAGTCAGTCAGTCAGTCAGTCAGTGAGGGCTTTGCCTTTTATTAATTAGTATAGATAACCTAATTATATGCATTTTTGCCAATCACTAAGATTTCTGATTTCTCCTTATTTAGTTTGAGAAAATTATTGCTCATCCATTCAGAAACACAAGTAAGACATTGGGTCAGTAAAACAAGAGAGTAGTATTTACCTAATTGTCGATAACAAATCAATATCTTCCCAAACTTCCAGTACTGGGCTCCAATTCAATACCATCTCTGCATAAACTACAATGGGTAGTTTCTCATCCTCTACTGAATTACATTATGTGGGATAGCACAACCTTTGAAGACGTCATCAGTGTTATAGTAAATGTTGACTTTTGTCGAAAGGCAGGGGTTGACGCTGATAATCAGCTGTAAACAGTGGCACAACCTGCAGTTTATGTTTAAGTTGAACTCTCTTTGCTAGAAGGAAAGTTAGCTTCATTAGTTTGACCGAGACTCCCTGTCGCTCCTGTGAGTAGCAAGGAGGAAATGGCAAAAATGGCATCGACATCTGGCGAGAGATCAAAGTGAATGTGTAAAGCAAAACACTCTGTGGATGACTATTTTGCATATTATCATTAAATTGGGATTGAAAACTAACGTGAGGTACCAGTGATTGATTCCCAGCTGATCATGGTGATGAACAGGTTTGTGTAGCTGATGCGCCTATGGCAACGTTTGCCTGGGAGGACCACCACTTACAAGAGGTACAAACACTGCAACCGTGATCATCGCTGCCATGTGAAGACAGCCTGGCTGCTGGCCTGCTGTTCATTCCCTCCGAACTGACAGCCACAGCATGCAGCCACAGATATTTTATGTTGATTTACATGTGAAACCATTGCTTGGTGCGCTTTTCAGAAAACTGGGTGTTTTGGAAAAAATATTCAGCCCTCAGAGAGTTAAGGAATTTCAATACAAGCTTTGGCACACTGTATTGACTCAGTGTGCTTTAAGATATGAATTTCAATGCCTCAGGTTCCAGCATCCCATGCCTAGAAATGCTGAGCCCATATATTCTATTTTCCATTTGTAACAAACAATTCTTATTGTGTTGCAGTAGGAAGAAAGGAAATAGTTTTGCTGTTTATCACGGCTTTTGTGGACTTGGTAAAAAGTAAATACAGTTTTACAGTAAATAATTTGCATGTTAATCTTCCACACCACTATTTTGCCAGCCTGTGCAGCCTGCAGGTTATTTATCAAGCAATGGACTCTAACAGCAGATAATTAAGAGGTTAACACAGGGTGTTAAGATGGTTTGATTAAGGTGGTAGGTGCTGTACAATAGTAGCACGTCAGTGTAGGGATGCTCCAAAACTACAAATGCAATACAAACAGAATGTCACTCACTTATGAATAAAGTTTGAAACATTAAGGTGTTTTATTACACTATGAAATCAAATAATTCACACTTACCAACTTTTAGGAGTACACAGTTTACATTTAAAGGTGCTTGTCCCCATAACTATGGTCTACTAGCTTCAGTCAGTAGTTTACTCTCACAGACGTCACCGTGGGACTTCACCAGACGTCACTACTGCTTATTTCTTAGGAGCATTCTCTCTTCCTTACCCTTGATTAACAGGTTGTTTCCCAGCTCCTGGCGGTAAAAATAAGAAAAAAACATGCAAGCGAGAAAATAAGCTTTATTCAAATAGCTAATGCCATAAACAAAAGCAAATAGAGTGTCTCATATTATGTCATACAACCTGGATTGTATGATCTGAAAGCAGATCAGCAGCATATTGAATATGTGGGTCAATTCTACAGTAGGTGACACTTGTTTCATTGTTAGTTAAACGTTCGGTGGTAACTTAAAGCAATGTCCATGACTTGTGCTCTGCCTCTGAGGCTCGTAAAATCATAAAACACATTAGTTTTTATCAGAGAAACATGCATTACTAAAGATTCTGGACTTAATAATGCCTCTGAGGCTTTTTACACTTTTCTTTTAGTACATATGGTTACTGTCAGCAGGATGCTTCTTTAATCAGCTCTTTAAAGACATTGTGCAGACAATTATCACAAAATGCTAGATGTTACAAATAAACAGCAACAAAGTGAAAGAGCAGTAAAAGAGCAAGTTGTAGAAAATAAATGCCTTTTGTGCAGTCCTTAACTCAGTTATTTTCTCATCATTCCTGAGTCTAATGTTGAGTGCTGATTACATAAAGGCATTCAGAGACTTGAAAAGTTCATTTACCTTGGATCAGAGACTTTATAGGTAAGATAGAAAGAAGCTTCCTGGTAAGGCAGTCAACAACTTATTATTAGTGGGATTTAATTGAACTGCATTAAATAGATGTCAAAAACTTTAAGAACATTTTTATGGAATCATGGAGTTCTTTCTAACAGACTAGCGCCAGACAGTCACTCATTTAATTTTGATGTTTCTTGTTTATTTGCAAATATCACTGGAGGAATATTTTTGTTTTTGTGTACATTTGTTTGGGAAACTTTTCTGTGTTAAAACTAATTGCACTATGAGCTGCATGCTCTTTTAAGTGACTGTGTGGTATAAAGTCTACATTTTTATTCTTCTGCCACCTGCATTAATTTCTTTGCTCCTGGTGAATCCTGAATTATGTGTTTTGGGCCTTCAGGCCTAGTCACTCTTCTCTGGACTTTCTCTACCCCTGCCAGGTCTTTATGTATAGTCTGGAGACCAAAACTGTACACAGTACTCCAAGTGAGACCTTCCTAGTGTGTTATATAGCTGAAGTATCAGGCGAGGTGGCTCTGAGGCTAGGGATCTGCACTGGCCATCGGAAGGTTGCCGGTTCGAATCCCGTAAATGCCAAAGGGGACTCTGCTCTGTTGGGCCCTTAAGCAAGGCCCTTAACCTGCAATTGCTGAGCGCTTTCAGTAGTGAGAAAAGCACTATATAAATACAAAGATTTTTTTTTTTTTTAAAGTATAGCCTCCCTTGGCTTGTACTCCGCACCTTATTCTGTTAGCTTTTTTGATTGCGCCTGTCCATCTAGATTATGACTCCTAGGTCTTTGCAATCAGGTGCCGTTTAAAATTTCAGACCTTCCTTTGAATATTCAACTCTAACATCTCCATCTCTTACGTGTAATACTTTACACACTTTACTTTACTGCCCAAACCTGCATGCTGCCCAAGTCCCTTCTTAATACTTTAGTTGATTCTGCATCATGTGCCCTTGCTCCTAGTTTGGCTTTGATAAAATTTAAATGAGATCAAATTATATCCCCCTTATCAATAAGAGTTACAGTATTATAAAACTGCTAAACGTATTTTTATTGTTGGTAGATTTCATAAAATATCATTTTAATATAAAGTCAGTCAGTCATTTTCCAACCTGCTATATCCTAACACAGGGTCACAGGGGTCACTGGAGGAATATTTTTGTTTTTGTGTACATTTGTTTGGGAAACTTTTCTGTGTTAAAACTAATTGCACTATGAGCTGCATGCTCTTTTAAGTGACTGTGTGGAATAAAGTCTACATTTTTTATTCTTCTGCCATCTGCATTAATTTCTTTGCTCCTGGTCAATCCTGAATTATGTGTTTTGTGCCTTCCGCTCCCACAGCTGGTCAGTGACATGCACCTCTATGTCAGGCCTAGTGACTCTTCTCTGGACTTTCTCTACCCCTGCCAGGTCTTTATTTATAGTCTGGAGACCAAAACTGTACACAGTACTCCAAGTGAGACCTTCCTAGTGTGTTATATAGCTGAAGTATCAGGCGAGGTGGTTCAGAGGCTAGGGATCTGCACTGGCCATCGGAAGGTTGCCGGTTCGAATCCCGTAAATGCCAAAGGGGACTCTGCTCTGTTGGGCCCTTAAGCAAGGCCCTTAACCTGCAATTGCTGAGCGCTTTCAGTAGTGAGAAAAGCGCTATATAAATACAAAGATTTTTTTTTTTTTTTAAAAGTATAGCCTCCCTTGGCTTGTACTCCGCACCTCATTCTGTTAGCTTTTTTGATTGCTCCTGTCCATTTTGCATCCACTAAATAGTATCAACTCCAGACAGAGGAGCAGTTTCAGCGACAGACTGCTGTCACTGACAGACTGAGGAGATCGTTCCTCCCCCAAACTATGCAACTCTTCAATTCCACCCTCGGGGGGGGGGGGGGGGGGGGGGTAAACGTTAACATTTAACATTATACAAAGTAATTGTCTGTTTTTCACCTGCATTATTATCATTCTTTAATTTGATATTATTTATTGTATCAGTATGCTGCTGCTGGAGAATGTGAATTTCCCATTGGGATTAATAAAGTATCTATCTATCTATCTATCTATCTATCTATCTATCTATCTATCTATCTATCTATCTATCTATCTATCTATCTATCTATCTATCTATCTATCTATCTATCTATCTATCTATCTATCTATCTATCTATCTAGATTATGACTCCTAGGTCTTTGCAATCAGGTGTCCTTTAAAGTCTCAGACCTCCCTTTGAATATTCAACTCTAACATCTCCATTTCTTACATGTAATACTTTACACACTTTACTTTACTGCCCAAACCTGCATGCTGCCCAAGTCCCTTCCTATCACCCACTGTCCCCTTCTGTACTCGCTCTGCACCTGTGACAGTGTTCCATCTCATTCAAACAGCATCATCATTAAGTTCACAGATGACACGTCTGCTGTCGGTAATTGGAGAATCTCATTGATAGCATAATGAGTTGAGGACTAACACTGAGAATTAAAAACAATAACAAGGTAAACATAAATAAATAGGGCAGCATGGTGGCGAAGTGGGTAGCACTGCTGCCTTGCAGTTAGGAGACCCGGGTTCACCTCCCGGGTCCTCCCTGCATGGAGTTTGCATGTTCTCCCCGTGTCTGCGTGGGTTTCCTCCGGGTGCTCCGGTTTCCTCCCACAGTTCAAAGACGTGCAGGTTAGGTGCATTGGTGATTCTATATTGGCCCTAGTGTGTGCTTGGTGTGTGGGGTGTGTGTGTATGTGTGCCCTGTGGTGGGCTGGCACCCTGCCCAGGGTTTGTTTCCTGCCTTGCGCCCTGTGTTGGCTGGGATTGGCTCCAGCAGACCCCCATGACCCTGTAGTTAGGATATAGGGGGTTGGATAATGGATGGATGAAATAAATAAATAAATACACACAGGTACAAATACAACACAATTCGCATGAAATGACTCACACAATTACTGGCTTAATCTCAGCGGCACCTTATTCAGCTATACAGCCCCTTATGTGTACGATCAGGAAGCATTTGATTATTTTTGTTTTTATTTTTTTTTTAAATTGGTGTAAATTTAGTTGTGATCGGGTCCATCAGAACACACAAAGAGGCAGCAAAAAAAAAAAACATCAGTGCCCTGTGAGACTGCCAATTTAATGTCCTAATCTTATACCATAAATGCCTGCAGGTAGGGTGTCCTTTCAATGCACACATAATCAAGCATTACAAAATAAACATGAAGCAAATATGTACAAGATTTAAGATATGTGACAAATAGGCCGCTCTCGCTCCCTTGAACCCTCAGACCAGACATCAGACACCAGATAAAAGTCCAAATACTTATTTTATTCAGTCAATACAGTGCACAAAGCACCCTCCACTCCACAATACTTAATAATCAATAAACTATAATCACAATAATCGTCCACTCCCAGACGCTTAGCCACCCTGCCTCGACCCGGAAGTGCTTCCGAGCCCTCAGTCCATGTGATTATCCAGCAATTCCGGGTCAGGTAAAAAATTCTCTTTTTCTTCAGCCCGGAAGTATATCATTTCTTCCGTTCCTGTTAAAGTTAATTCTTTTTTTTTCCCCATTGTAAACTCGCTGGCATATTGCTCATTGCGGTTCATACCTAAAGCTTACTGAGAATCTTGCCCCAGTATCTGTCTGTACTATACTGTATTAGCGTCACAGTTATCTGTTGTACATTCTTCTTTTTGAAATTTGTCCTTCAGCGCATAAAGTCGATATTTTACAAACAGTTGTCCAGTTGATGATTATGGAAAATGCAGCGGTGCGGTCATACCCACCATGATCATTCTTTCCCGGGTAAAAAAATGCTTCTACACAATGAATGAAGTTCACAACACGCCCATGGGATGTTTAGTGATATTGTAACAAGTAGGGGGCACCAATGAGCCTCAAACCTAAGACCCAATAATACCCAACACACTTTTGGCTCAAATCAAAGGATTGTATTTAGCTCTAACACCTTTTTCACAAGAGCACTCGCAAAAATTCTCATTCACTGTTCCTTCTTCCTTCTCCAAAAAGACTGTAGCCCACTGCCTCCTGACTCTGACTCATCCAATGTGAAGCAGCGGGCTTTTTTTCAAGCCAGACATGAGAATACTTCCAGTGCCAAGCGATGACTTCCTGGAAGCAATTCCGTATAGAAAGTAGGGAGGTTTTCCACCAACAGCACCCTCTATCGGCACCCAAACATTCAAAAGCAACCAATGACAAAAGTGTTTCTTTTTTCTCTCATTTCACTCTTCTTATTGTGTGTCACCCATAACCTTATGACCCCAAGGTGAGGCAGTGGGCCCCTTTTAAGCTGGGCCTGGGAATGCTTCCAGTGCCGTAGTGCAATCTGCTGAAAGCACTTCCAGGTCATGTGAAAACTAGGGAGGTCCTCCCCAGACAACACCCTCTAATGTCACCCAGGGACACTGACAGGTTTGAACATCCGGACTCCATCTTCAAAGCACCCCCTTGGATGTCCCAACTGGTGCTTCCACACGAGAACCACTGCCACCTGCTGTATGAGGGATGGAACTGCTCCTGCTTTCAAAAGTGAAATGATATTGTTGAAATTTTAAAATGTAGCCAGCATTTGTTATTTTGATCAACAACCTATGTCACAATGAAAGCAGCACTGCTTAGAAAAACATTTTTGATCTACATACAGCCATAAATTTTTCATATTTTATTCTACTGTGGCTACTCCTAAGTTTTCCTGCTACTGCTCCCAGCCTGGTTTGTGATTCTGCAGTTTGAAAGCAGCTACCTGAGTATTACATTAGAGAACACAAGACTTAAAAAGAAGAAAATCATTTTTATATTGTATTGGCGGCCTATCCAACTATGTTTCTTTAGTGAATGTGTCTCATACTGTGGATTGAGAAAGTCTTCAGTCACTTCACTTTCTGCACACTTTATTGTGTTGGAAATTTCATTTTAAAAGGATACATTTGTAATTTTTGCCCATCAATCTACGTACACTCAGTAACCCATAATGACAAAGTGAAACCTTTAGAAAGGTTTGCAAGTTTATTAAAAATCAAAAACTGGAATCTCTCATTTATATAAGTATTCAATACTTTGTAGAAGCCACTTTAGTAACAATTCCAGCTCCAAATCTTCTTGATAAGTCCCCACAAGCTTTGAACAGATAGAATTGGGCAGTTTATCCAATTTTTCCTGGCAGATCCTCTGAAGCTCTGTTAGATAGGATGGGAAGTGTCTGTAAACTGCCATCTTCAGATGTCTCCATGGGGAGACGTCTATGGGGTTTAAGTCTGGATGTTGACTGGGCCAATTCAAGGATTGTCCTGAACCCAATTCCAGCATTGTCTTGGCTGTATGGTTAGAATGATTGTTGGGTTGAAAGGTGAACCATCACCCCAGTCTAAGGTCACATTCACTCTGGAGCAGGTTTTCTTCAAGGACCTCTCTGTATTTGGTTGCATTCTTCCTTCTTTCAACTCTGACCAGTCTCCATTATGCTGCTTCCACCATGCTTCACTATAAGGATTGTATTAAGCAGGAGATGAGCAATGTCTGGTCTTCAGCAGACATAGAGCTGGAGTTCTGCCCAAAGATTTCAATTTCATCTCTTCAAACTTGACTTTAAACTATTTTATATGCCTTATACTCAAGAATGGCCATGACTGATGAAGTGCTACTGAGATGGTTCTCCTTTAGATAGATAGATAGATAGATAGATAGATAGATAGATAGATAGATAGATAGATAGATAGATAGATAGATAGATAGATAGATAGATAGATAGATAGATAGATAGATAGATAGATAGATAGATAGATAGATAGATAGATAGATAGATACTTTATTAATCCCAAGGGGAAATTCACATAAGGTTCTCTTGTCTCAACAGAGGTCTTCTGAAGCTCTGTTAGAGTGACCAATGCATTATTGGTTACCTCCCTGACCAAAGCCCTTCTTTCCTGGTTACTCAGTTTAGATAGATAGATAGATAGATAGATAGATAGATAGATAGATAGATAGATAGATAGATAGATAGATAGATAGATAGATAGATAGATAGATAGATAGATAGATAGATAGATAGATAGATAGATAGATAGATAGATAGATAGATAGATAGATAGATACTTTATTAATCCCAATGGGAAATTCACATTCTTCAGCAGCAGCATACTGATACAATAAATAATATTAAATTAAAGAATGATAATAATACAGGTGAAAAAAACAGACAATAACTATGTATAATGTTAAATATTAACGTTTACCCCCCCCTGGTGGAATTAAAGAGTCGCATAGTTTGGGGGAGGAATGATCTCCTCAATCTGTCTGTGGAGCAGGACAGTGACAGCAGTCTGTCGCTAAAGCTGCTCTTCTGTCTGGAGATGACATTATTTAATGGATGCAGTGGATTCTCCATAATTGATAGGAGCCTGCTGAGCGCCCTTCGCTCTGCCACAGATGTTAAACTGTCCAGCTCCATGCCAACAATAGAGCCTGCCTTCCTAACCAGTTTGTCCAGGCGTGAGGCGTCTTTCCTCTTAATGCTGCCTCCCCAGCACACCACTGCGTAGAAGAGGGCGCTCGCCACAACTGTTTGATAGAACATCTGCAGCATCTTATTGCAGATGTTGAAGGAAGCCAGCCTTCTAAGGAAGTATAACCGGCTTTGTCCTTTCTTGCACAGCGCATCAGTATTGGCAGTCCAGTCTAATTTATCATCCAGCTGCACTCCCAGATATTTATAGGTCTGCACCATCTGCACACAGTCACCTTTGATGATCACTGGGTCTATGAGGGGTCTGGGCCTCCTAAAATCCACCACCAGCTCCTTGGTTTTGCTGGTGTTCAGGTGTAGGTGGTTTGAGTCGGACCATTTAACAAAGTCATTGATTAGGTCCCTATACTCCTCCTCCAGCCCATTCCTGATACAGCCCACGATAGCAGTGTCATCAGCGAACTTTTGCACATGGCAGGACTCCGAGTTGTATTGGAAGTCCGATGTATATAGGCTGAACAGGACCGGAGAAAGTACAGTCCCTTGTGGCGCTCCTGTGTTGCTGACCACAATGTCAGACGTGCAGTTCCCAAGACGCACATACTGAGGTCTGTCTTTAAGATAGTCCACGATCCATGCCACTAGGTATGAATCTAATCCCATCTCTGTCAAAAAAAAAAAAAAAAAAAAAAAAAGTTTGTCCATATGGCCAACTTTAGGAAAGGATCCGGTGCTTCCAAACTTCTTCCATTTCAAAAATTCAAGTATTGAGGCCTGGAAACACACAAGGATTTAGAAATGGTTTTATCCCCTTACCCTGATCTACAGTATGACTCCCCACAATTTAATTGTGGAGGTCTACAGAGAGCTTGTTAAAATTCATGGCTTGTTTTTTGTGAATTGAGGATCTTCTATACACATGTACACTTTAGCCTTTCTAAACGATGTCCAATTAATTTAATTTGCCGCAGGCATACTCCAGTCAAGTTCTAGAAACATCTCAAGGAGAACTAAAGCAAACAGGAGGCATCTGACCACAATCTGGAGTGCCACGACAAAGCGTCCGAACACTTATATGCATGAGAGATTTCAGTTTTTGAGTTTTAATACTCATTCTCTCATCAACAAAAAACATTTAGTTAAAAAGCTGAAATTTAGCAGGATGGTACCTCTAGGGCAGCAGGTATTTGCTAAGAAAGGACATTTCAATAAATTAACATTTAACTACCAACTCAACAATAGAGAAACTAAATACCCCAAAATCTTAAAAAAAAATTGTCGATAATACATCTTTAACAAGTGGGGTATATATAGGCAGCACATTCTTCTTCATGGCTGAGAGTTGAGGCTGTAATTACACACAGAAATAGGGTATGCAGTTTAAGCAAACAAATGCTGCAATCGGAACGACACCCCTGACAAAGCTGTAGCTGTAATCACAAGAAGAAATGGGGCTGGCGAGAAAGTGAGAAAAGGTTGTTTGCACTCCACTGGAGAAAGATGAGGTGGCGAGCTCCATGGAAAATAACATGTAAGGTAGACAAGGTAAAGTTAGGTGAAATTCAAAGAAGATGTTGTTTAGCAAATGGCCTCCTTGGGTACACGCAGTACTCCCTATTCCATCAGCTTCTTCTTACTCCACCTCCACCTCCACCTCCACCTCACTGAGTAATGACTGAAATAAAGCTTGGTATTACTTGGCTGAAGTTGCCTTGTCGTTTATGGACATTTAGCCGTGATTGACAAGTGCTAATATAATGAGCTGTGTTCGCACAGGTTATGTTCTTTCAGGTGCAATGATTGGATTATGTGTTTTCGTATCTGTGACTCACGAAGGGAAGACTTTCAAGCAAATCAATTCCTTCTATCAGAATATTTGTGCAGCCCTTTCAAAGGTAGCTATCTGGGTGTAGTGCACCACATCTGTGAATCCTGGGAGAAGCGGCTCCTGGCCTTTGCTAAGGTATTTTGAAGTGTAACCCTTTCATGGGAAGTGATCAGAAGGTGGATCGATACATCCGTGAATCCCAGCAGGAGAGCAGAACAGCTTCTGGCCTCCGTTAAGGTATTCCTTTCTGTGCAGTGCGCTGAGTTCCATGCACGATGTCTGCGATGAGTCAATGTCAAATAGATAAATGTTGCAAGGTGTACAGATACTGCAAATCAAGGCTAATAACTGAGGTGTTTACACTATTAACTTGTCCACCAATAAATAAGGAACCTTAGAAGTTAAAGTGCCTTTCGTGAACACTTTTATAAAACAATGAGCTTGTTTGTGAGAGGTTTGTTGCTTAAGAAAGGCACTATATAAATAAAATGTATTATTATTTATTATTATTATTATTATTATTGTAAGAGCCAATCTTAGAAAGTTAATGCTTTGAGTTAAACTCATATTAGTGTTTGCTTAATTTGAATAGAAAATACATTTCTTTTATAGTCATGGACAATGGTATAGGCACTTCCCCCTGTAAGGTAGTATGAGATAGAACTTTCTTGATATAACTAAGATTCAGTGTGTTAATTGTGTCAATTGTTGTTTAGAATAGCAGGGTCCCAGTGCACAGAGACTTAAAAGACCCATTTACAGCATAGAAGTGGGATAGGCATACAGTTTTCTGACCGTTTTTGAAATGGCTCAGAAACGTTTTGAAAAGATTTAACCTTTGAACAGAACTTTTCTTAAACAAGAACTTTCTTTTTTTGCTATTTCAATTTTTTCTTTTTTTTGTGTGAACTCTTTTACTTTGAATTTTAACGAAAGCTTTTAAAAATGAAGATATTTTGTCTGTGGAATCATTTCAGAGCGTCAGGCTTTTGTTGACTCCCATTTTTTATGCTAGAGCTGTTGAACTTTGGTAATTTTGGTAAAACGCAGCTACAATTATTATTACGTAGAACATTGTAAGCATTGATGATTCAACACCATGGGTTTGAGACTGAATTCAAGCTAAACTGCTCCAGTTAATTTAATCCTGGCTTGAGCAAGCAGTGAAAATATAACTTGAGAAAGTACTTACTCAGAATATGAAACTTATGGTGGAAAAAAGACAGAGGAGGAGTAGAGAATTGTGGTATATTACACCATTGAGCAACAGCGGGATTTGAAGTATTAATGAAATTAAAAAAATGAAGTGTTGATTCTCAGATATTTAGGTCAGAAGTTGCAAGGTCGCAAGGCAATTAATCAAGGTAAGAAAGACAGACGTTTCAAGGTAGTTTTACTGGTTGATCATGGAGACGTCAACGATTAGAACATTAGAAATGTTTAGACGAGAACAGGCCATTCAGCCCATCAAAGCTCGCCAGTCCTATCCACTTAATTCTTCTAAAATAACATCAAGTCGAGTTTTGAAAGTCCCTAAAGTCCTACTGTTGTGGTAAATCAGCCCAGACACCGACAGACACACAAGTGCAAAACACACGCTTTTATTTATTGTTCTTGCCCTTCAGCACACAAATCACCACAAATAGGCTCAGTCCCTTCTCTCTCTTCTGCTGTCTCTACTCCTCCTTTTGCAAGCTCTGTCCTCCACCTCCCGACTCCGGCTCTCTTTTATGTTGCACCCGGATGTGCTCCAGGTGCTCCCTGATGATCTTCCTGCAGTTACTTCATGGTATGGCAGAAGTGCTGCAGTCCAGAGCTCCATAATCGTCCAGGTGCCCCCTGGCAGTGGCCACGAGCCTCAACAGGATTGAGCTTCCAAGCTCCAATCCCATGGCCCTGATGCAAACCAGGGGGAGTTATTGTCTCTCTCCCAGTCCTTCCATTCTCCAGGCGTCATGGCTGGGCAAGAGCCCCAGTTGTCTGCCGCACCGTCTACCACACTACTTGGTAGCTCATTCCAAGTGTCTGTGGTTCTCTGGGTAAAGAAAAACTTCCTGATGTTTGTGTGAAATTTACCCTTAACAAGTTTCCAACTATGTCCCTGTGTTCTTGATGAACTCATTTTAAAGTCCTCAGTCATAATCCACTGGACTAATTCCCTTCATAATTTTAAACACTTCAGTCAGGTCTCCTCTTAATCTTCTTTTTCTTAAACTGTAAAGGCTCAGCTTTTTTAATATTTCCTCATAATTCATCAGCCTGGAATCAGCCTAGTTGCTCTTCTCTGGACTTTTTCTAGCGCTTCTATGTCTTATACGTACTTCTTGTAGATTACAACATGCAAGTAAGAATTGTGCTCTGCTTCATACCATCGAGCCTATAAATTCATAACGTCTCCTACACCAGAGACAAACAATTCTGATGGCCTAAAGGATCGCTCTGTGTTTGGGAAACTTCTTTTGTCCTCCACCATCACTTTAAAGTAAAACATGTCTACCTACAAAGGTAAATTGCCTCTTTTATACAGCCACAGCATGAGTTAACTTCCAATTCATTTTCACTGACAAGTCATTCAAGATTAGGGAATAAAATTTGACATATAAAATAGAAAAGTATAGATGAGACATATAAAATAACTGTGATGAATAAAAGATTGCACTCCGTGTAAACTGCAGCTTAGGAATTACAGAGATCTGCAGATTTCATAATACTTGGTAGTCGGTGTTGATAAGTGGCTCCCCCCCCACCCAACCCTAACATGAAAATTAGTATTGTCATACCAAATATTTGACAAGTGAAAATTTAATATCATTGCGCTTCTGGTAAACAGAAATTTCATGGTGAGCTTTAACACAAGTCGGCAATTATAACTGAACTGAAGCCATGTCAGGCAATTTTCTTTGTCTACGAATCATGATTCTGACATCTTTTCGACTGTTATTATTCATTTGCCTGTGGTTTTATACCATTTCTTGTCATGTGTCTTCACTTTATGAGAAAAAAAAAATATTTGTGGATCCCATCACATTAGTAGATTAATTAAAATGTAAAATTGAACTAAGTTACAGAAGTGTATTGCACAGGTTAAAATTGTGTTTTCTTAGACCCTTTGTTAGTTTTTTGTTAAATTAGATAAAGAGCCTGTGAAACAAAAAGGAACCAGACAAACCTTTTTAAAGGTCTTCTTTACCGTATACGTACGTCAAATGCTGCTTTCAAGAGGTTACCATGGAAACGGTGTTGAGGAAAGCAAACCGCAATGGCGAAGCTTACGGCATGAATTTTGGCATTCTAGATACAAACAGACTTTGTGTTTCTAAGTCACTTATCACAGTACTGGCTTGGTGCAAGGCAAGAAATAAATGTAACAAAAGAAGATCTCCACTTATAAAAGAGCACTTTAGCACTGGATTATGTCTCACAAACGTTCATCCTGAAACCTCAGAGTGGATTTTGATTTTATAAAGCACCCTTCAATTCTGGCTTTGCAGCTGTTGGTCTTTACTTCAGTTCTTCACATTTAAACAAGGAACAGGAGGGGAATAACCAAAGTAACAAAAGCACAAACAAAAAATGAAACCCCGCTGCCTTAATGAGCCTGGCTAAATGACTCCTGCGGCCCTTTCTGAGAAGGTGAGGGTGACTTGGCTACCTGAGGACCGTGACTTCTAAACTCTCTCTTTTACTCTTTGATGGCACATACATATCTACCAGGTTGAGCCCTTTACCAAAACCATCTCTTTTTTGTCTATACTGGCCATGGTACCTGTCACAGATAGGTAATAAAATAATTCAGAACTATTTTCTATTTCTTGCACTACATGTACTTTCAACACCTTTACTCCTTATTCGCATGTGAACACCTCTTCACATTTCTCTGGAGTGTGTTCCTGTAAAGCCTGCGTCTCAGACTCTTTCATTATTTGCAAGCACCTTTCCCACCTCTTATCTGGTTGTATAATTGCCATCTTTGAAGGTGACTCCGTCTGTGTGGTTCACTCCTCCATTTGTATCTCACAGTCTCATTTCCTCTTTCATCACATTACCAAGTCAAACTGACTAATCACACCAAAGCCAAACTGACCAATAAGATTGCTCAGAGACCTCTGAGACACACAGACCTTAGCATTTCATTATCCATCCATCCATCCATTGTCTCCCACTTATCCGAGGTCAGGTCGCGGGGGCAGCAGCTTGAGCAGAGATGCCCAGACTTCCCTCTCCCCGGCCAATTCTTCTAGCTCTTCCGGGAGAATCCCAAGGTGTTCCCAGGCCAGTCGAGAGACATAGTCCCTCCAACGTGTCCTGGGTCTTCCCCGGGGCCTCCTCCCGGTTAGACGTGCCCGGAACACCTCACCAGGGAGGCGTCCAGGAGGCATCCTGATCAGATGCCCGAGCCACCTCATCTGACTCCTCTCGATGCAGAGGAGCAGCGGCTCTACTCTGAGCCCCTCCCGGATGACTGAGCTTCTCTCCCTATCTTTAAGGGAAAGCCCAGACACCCTGCAGAGGAAACTCATTTCAGCCCGCTTGTATTCGCGATCTCGTTCTTTCGGTCACTACCCATAGCTCATGACCATAGGTGAGGGTAGGAACATAGATCGACTGGTAAATTGAGAGCTTCGCCTTGCGGCTCAGCTCCTTTTTCACCACAACAGACCGCACAACAGACCGATGCAGCGCCCGCATTACTGCGGATGCCGCACCGATCCGCCTGTCGATCTCACACTTCATTCTTCCCTCACTCGTGAACAAGACCCCGAGATACTTGAACTCCTCCACTTGAGGCAGGATCTCGCTACCAACCCTGAGAGGGCACTCCACCCTTTTCCGGCTGAGGACCATGGTCTCGGATTTTGAGGTGCTGATTCTCATCCCAGCCGCTTCACACTCAGCTGCGAACCGATCCAGAGAGAGCTGAAGATCACGGCCTGATGAAGCAAACAGGACAACATCATCTGCAAAAAGCAGTGATCCAATCCTGAGCCCACCAAACTGGACCCCCTCAATGCCTTGGCTGCGCCTAGAAATTCTGTCCATAAAAGTTATGAACAGAATCGGTGACAAAGGGCAGCCCTGGCGGAGTCGAACTCTCACTGGAAACGGGTTCGACTTACTGCCGGCAATGCGGACCAAGCTCTGGCACCGATCGTACAGGGACCGAACAGCCCTTATCAGGGGGGCCGGTACCCCATACTCTCGGAATACCCCCCACAGGATTCCCCGAGGGACACGGTCGAATGCCTTTTCCAAGTCCACAAAACACATGTAGACTGGTTGAGCAAACTCCCATGCACCCTCTAGGACCCTGCTAAGGGTATAGAGCTGGTCCACTGTTCCGCGACCAGGACGAAAACCACACTGTTCCTCCTGAATCCGAGGCTCGACTATCCGAAGGACCCTCCTCTCCAGGACCCCTGAATAGACTTTTCCAGGGAGGCTGAGGAGTGTGATCCCTCTGTAGTTGGAACACACCCTCCGATCCCCCTTCTTAAAGAGGGGGACTACCACCCCGGTCTGCCAATCCAGAGGCACTGTCCCTGATGTCCATGCGATGTTGCAGAGGCGTGTCAACCAAGACAGTCCTACAACATCCAGAGCCTTGAGGAACTCCGGGTGTATCTCATCCACCCCCAGGGCCCTGCCACCAAGGAGTTTTTTGACCACCTCGGTGACCTCAGTTCCAGAGATGGGGGAGCCCACCTCTGAGTCCCCAGGCTCTGCTTCCTCATTGGAAGGCATGTTAATGGGATTGAGGAGGTCTTCGAAGTATTCCCCCCACCGACCCACAACGTCCCGAGTCGAGGTCAGCAGCGCACCATCCCCACCATATACAGTGTTGACACTGCACTGCTTCCCCTTCCTGAGACGCCAGATGGTGGACCAGAATCTCCTCGAAGCCGTCCGAAAGTCATTTTCCATGGCCTCCCCAAACTCCTCCCACGCCCGAGTTTTTGCCTCAGCAACCACCAAAGCCGCATTCCGCTTGGCCTGCCGGTACCTATCAGCTGCCTCCGGGGTCCCACAGGACAAAAGGGTCCTGTAGGACTCCTTCTTCAGCTTGACGGCATCCTTCACCGTCGGTGTCCACCAACGGGTTCGGGGATTGCCGCCACGATAGGCACCGACCACCTTACGGCCACAGCTCCGGTCAGCCACCTCAACAATATAGGCACGGAACATGGCCCATTCGGACTCAATGTCCCCCACCTCCCTCGGGATGTGGTCGAAGTTCTGCCGGAGGTGGGAGTTGAAGCTACTTCTGACAGGGGGCTCTGCCAGATGTTCCCAGCAGACCCTCACAACACGTTTGGGCCTACCACGCCTGACCGGCATCCTCCCCCACCATCGAAGCCAACTCACCACCAGGTGGTGATCAGTTGACAACTCCGCCCCTCTCTTCACCCGAGTGTTCAAGACATGTGGCCGCAAGTCCGATGACACGACCACAAAGTCGATCATCGAACTGAGGCCTAGGGTGTCCTGGTGCCAAGTGCACATATGAACACCCCTATGCTTGTACATGGTGTTCGTTATGGACAATCTGTGATGAGCACAGAAGTCCAATAACAAAACACCACTCGGGTTCAGATCGGGGGGGCCATTCCTCCCAATCACGCCCTTCCAGGTCTCACTGTCATTGCCCACGTGAGCATTGAAGTCTCCCAGCAGAACGAGCGAGTCCCCAGAAGGTATGCCCTCTAGCACCCCCTCCAGGGACTCCAAAAAGGGTGGGTACTCCGAACTGCTGTTCGGCGCATACGCACAAACAACAGTTAGGACCCGTCCCCCCACCCGAAGGTGAAGGGAGGCTACCCTCTCGTCCACCGGGGGTAAACCCCAATGTACAAGCTCCAAGTTGGGGGTCAATAAGTATACCCACACCCGCTCAGCGCCTCTCACCGGGGGCAACTCCAGAGTGGTACAGAGTCCAGCTCCTCTCAAGGAGATTGGTTCCAGAGTCCAAGCTGTGCGTCGAGGTGAGTCTGACTATATCTAGCTGGAACCTCTCAACTTCGCGCACTAGCTCCGGCTCCTTCCCCTTCAGAGAGGTGACATTCCACGTTCCAAGAGCCAGCTTCTGTAGCCGAGGATCAGACCGCCAAGGTCCCTGCCTTTGGCCACCACCCAACTCACACTGCACCCGACCTCCTTGGCCCCCTCCCATAGGTGGTGAGCCCATGGGAAGGGGGACCCACGTTGCCTCTTCGGGCTGTGCCCGGCCGAGCCCCATGGGTGCAGGCCCGGCACCAGGCGCTCGCCATCGAGCCCCACCTCCAGGCCTAGCTCCAGAGTGGGGCCCCGGTGACCCGCATCCGGGCAAGGGAAAACGCCGTCCAAAATTGTTTTTTCATCATAGGAGGTTTTGTTTAACCGCTCTTTGTCTCATCCCTCACCTAGGACCAGTTTGCCTTGGGTGGCCCTACCAGGGGCATAAAGCCCCGGACAACAGAGCTCCTAGGATCATTGGGACACGCAAACCCCTCCACCACGATAAGGTGGCGGTTAAAGGAGGGGGCATTTCATTATATATATATATATATATATATACAATAATCCCTCCTCGATTGTGGGGGTTGCGTTCCAGAACCCCCCCCCCCCCCCCCCCGCGCGAAAGGTGAAAATCCACAAAGTAGAAACCATATGTTTATATGGTTATTTTATATTGTCATGCTTGGGTCACAGATTTGCACAGAAAACACAGGAGGTTGTAGTAATACAGGAACTTTATTCAAACACTGCAAACAAACATTTGTCTCTTTTTCAAAAGTTTAACACTAGAATTACCAGAGTCTACGAAAAAACTCGTAGATCCGGCCCACCTTAAATCGCTTCTTAAATCCGTTCACACCTCTCCGCCAGTGTCCTTTGTCCTCTAAATGTGCTGATAAAAGACAAGCTGCCAGCAGCCGGCTATTCCATCCCCCCACCCACTTAGACCATGCACGAACTTTCCCCAGCTCATGCCTTGATTGATTGTCTGGGAGTGAACTGGAGTTTTAGACTTGAAATAATAGATCGTTATTTTTAACACACGCATTCCATGTGTGTACCGTTTCTACAGTAATCTGTGTAAACACATTGTTAAAACAGAAACTTTTTCATATTTTAGTAATAAATGTTACAAAATGTAGGCATAAACTATAGAATGTGTAAAGCCCGAGTTCCTAAGATAAAATAAACACTTCCACAAAAGCTTCACACACCATATAACAGCTTCTGTGGCGTAGCATGCTAAGGTTTGCCTCTCGGACTGAGTAGCTTTTCTCTGCCTCACAGACATGACTTCAATTCCCCGCTGGGGATAAAGTGTTACTTCTTTTTTTTCTTTTTAACCTCAAACGGACATAAAATTTATAAATTGGTATGCACTGTCAGTTAATGAGATCGTTATATTTTCATGTGGGATGCTCCTTTTAAAATATTTTTTTAACAATTGAGACTGCAATCAACATGAACAACTGTCCTTATAACTTATTTTTAAGATCCATAACACACAGACAGACAGAGCACTGCGTAATACAGAGACAGACAGGCAGAGATATTCAAACAAACAGGGAAGGCACATGTACTGAAAGAAAAAAAAAATCAACATGTGCGTTGTTCCTGCAGCACTGAATGAGCTCACCCGCTCTAACATCACCCCACAACCCCCCCGATCTGACTCTCTAAGTAACAGCACAAGTACAGACGCAAACCTGCAGTCACAGGGGGTCCACTGGTCTACAGCTAAAAGGGCTGGATGGAAAAATGCCATACTCAAAACTTAAGACTGCTATGAGATAACAATGTGCTGATTAGTTTTTGAGCCCAACTGTGCAAGAGAACGAGGCACTCTAGAGGATCCCCCAAATACCGTAATTCTGCAATGAATTAGGAATTCTTCCTGTCAATTGATATCGTAAAGACCTGTTTTATGATCAGAAAGATCAGCATCAGAGCAGTAAATAATTACTTACTAACTTGGTTCCTAGGGCACAAAGCCTAAAGATGCTCACGTCTAAATTTTTCTTGCTAAATCCTTTCTTTAACTGCATCCCTCCACGCTTAAAATCTTTATTTTTTAACATCAGAGTTAAGATGGTCAGTAGATGAGATCTTAGTGACTGGTTGTTGGAGCCTTTTTAATGGCAGCTACTACTACTAATGTCTGGGCTAATTAAGTGATGTGTTATATCCCAAGTTATGTGTTTTGGGAACAATATAGCAATCAGAAAACTAAGTTTGGTAAAACAAATATATATATATATATATATATATATATATATATATATATATATATATTTATTTATTTATTTATATTAAAATGTACCAAGCAGTGTATGTATTTTTTTCTTTTTAACAATATTTTCATTCTACTTTTCTAGGTGTTCTAATTGTTTAATTAATCCATTATTTACTAATTGGCGGGTCTGATGCTAAAGTACTTGCAGCCTTTGATTATTCCGTGTTGTTTGCCTGGGTGTCTGCTCTGCTCATTTTTAATTGTCATTAATAAGATACAATGAAGGGATAAAAACTGCAAAGGGAAAAGGGCCAAATATAATGAAATCATCAAAAGAGAGTTAAGCATTTAAATCTATATCAAAAGCAGAAATATGCTGCTGTGCTTTTCTGAATGTAGAATAAAAGAAAAATAATCCCAGCTGATTAAATGAGATCAGCGTTATCAAGTGTTGTCACTGATTAGGAATCTGGTTGGAACAAAAACCTGCAGTCACAGGGGGGCCACAGGACCAAGGTTGGGAAACACTGGTTTAGGAAATCCTCCAGAAACTGTGACATACAGATAGACACATCCATCATCAAGATATTGACATTTTCAGTTTCAGGGGACCCTAAAACCTCGAGATTCGTCAAAACACTGGAGATCGGAATTTTTGACTAATCTGAAGCTTTCGCTCCTACCCCAAAGATGATAGGTTATGGTGGGAGAGGGTGCAAAGCAAAAAAAACTACAAATATACCAAAATGTAAAGGAGAAAACAAAAAGGAAATATGTAAGGAAAATACAAACAAAACCCAAACGAAACAAAAAGTCTAAATGATTTTTTAACAAAAATACAATCATCCTAAAAATTCTGATTACCAAAGAAAAAGAATAAAGCAATATTAACTCTTTGTGGGGTAATTAACTTTTTTTTTCTATTTTGGCACAAGGCTGAAATTTTTTTTTCCAAAACACTCAGTTTTCTGAAAAGCATACACATGTCCTTAGTTGTAGGTTTTCATTTTGAGTAACGAGAATACTGTGCGATCTCAACGGGGGAATCAAAAAATTGTTCACCATATCTGTTTGTCTTAATCATAAGCTCAAAGGAACTTTCTGGAAAAAAACACCTTGACGTAGTCAAGTGGCTGGTAATCCGTAGTGTCCAGTTGCACGCCACGTCATTTGGTGAAGTCCAGAGAGGAGCTTACCTCACATGGATCTATGTCTGGTTAGTCCTCTCAGGGCGAACGTTGCCATTGGTGTGTCAGCTACATGAGCGTGTTCATCACTACGATCAGCTGGGGACTGATCAGCTGATGTAGGTACTTCAGTTTTGATTTGGATTTCAATATCACTTACATCAAAATCAGAATTAGATAAGTCAGAGTCCGATTCAGCAATAACATGTAAAACATTGTCAACAGATTAGTTTGCCCCAATTGGGTTGCCCTTCAGTACTACAAATCCCAGGCAACCCTGCGGTTGTCCGAACTGGGACCCAGTCAGTAGAGCACTGCCACCTCTCATTCTGGAGGATGAATTGCCCATTCGTTAACTATTCCACCCAAACGGGATAGAAAAGGATCGACTTTTTCTCAAACCCAGATGGAATGCCAGTTCACCCACTTCTGCATCTACACTCTGTTTGCCAGTCTTGTTTATGTTAGACCATGGAATGAAGCTCCATTTACAATCCAAAGTCCTCTCAATGAGCTCAAAGTCTTATGAGTTCTTAAGACTTTTCCAACCCAGGTTGTTGCCAGTAATGCATATGCAGCATTTTCAAGGCAGCTCTTGGTTTTGTCTGAGACAGGCTTAATCTTTTTTGATAACAGACGCTCAGCAGAAGCAAAGGAAAAGATGGAGCAAAGTCTGCAGTGCCCATCATTACCAGACGTACCTCAATATCTTAGGCTGACAAATGAATCTGAACAGCTAGAAGTGATGGATCTGGTAGAAGAAAGAACAACATCCTCCTTTGATGCCCTTTTGGAAAAAGGGAAAGAAAGGTCTCAGTCACTTCTCAAGGAACCGCCAGAAGAGTGGACAGATGATCCAATCGTCAGAATATTGTGAACTGTCAGCACACATGACAGTGACTAATGCAGATGAAAGAGGAATAAGTCTTAGCGACAAGTACAATGAGATACTGACACAGGATGAGGAATGGAAATCGATTATTCTTCGACTGGTCATACAGTGAATACAGCGAATCCAAGACAGTGCTAATGTTGCAGACCTACAAGAACAGAAGAGTTGTCCACCGTTCAGTTCAGATGACATAAAAACTGTCAAATGGAGTGACCTCTCAATACTGTTTACATTCATTAAAGGTTTGTGTGTTTGTTATAATATGATAAAGAAAAAAACAAGCCTTTTGGAGAACATAAAACTGTTAATTTTTTTTATGAACCACTCTAGTGCTGCATGTATAAAAAGACTGAAACTAACAGTAACATGGAATAGACCAAATAAATGACATGAATCCTGACATTGATAAATGGTGTCACTTGCAATGTCACCATTAATTCATTCATTATTTACATTTTATATCGTGTTATTCTCACTATTGAAAGCACTCTAGTGAGTGGGAAGTCACTTCTACCACCACTAATGTGTGGCACCTTACCTGGATGATGTGACGGCAGCCATTTTGGCACCAGGAAACTCACCACACATTAGCCAAGAGAGATAGCCAGTTAAATACAGGGGGCCATAATGAAAAAGGCCATGGTGGGAAATTTAGCCAGGACATCGGGATACACCCTACTCTTTATGAAGGATGCCCGGGGATTTTTAATGATTACAGAAAGTCAGGACCTCTGGTTTTATATCTTATTCAAAGGACAGTGCCATTTTGACAGCACAGTGTCCCCGTCACTGTACTGGGGCATCGGGATCCACATTCAGACCACAGGTTAAGCGCCCCCTGCTGGCCTCACCAACACCTCTTCCAGCAGCAACACAAGCTTTTCCTAGATGGTCTCTCATACAAGTACTGGCTGAGGCTGAACATGGTTAGCTTCAGGTGGATGGCTTGTTCTGAAGCACATAATCTATTCTCTCTAGATATGAAATCCTAAGCCTAAAAGTGCAATGATTTTGTGCAACGGTTTTATGTGACGTTCTTATGTCACTTTTTTGTCACGCTTTAAATCAGGCTTATTTTAAAACCTACATATATATATGTATGATATCATTCTTTTCAGATACTATCGAACGTTAATGTGATGTTGTTAAATTTTCAAATTTTTATTCCGTTTTTTAAAATTATAAACTAAAATATCAAGAACTCACGTCCCGCAAGACGAGACTTTGTGTCAAGAGATTTAACCACGCCCGGGGCCTGAAATCAAAGACAAAGAGTAGATGACAAAGACAGCTGCTGTTCAGGCTTTTAAATGTTCAAAGTGCTGCACGAGATGCAGATCACTCAGCAAAGCAGTAGCAGCAGCAATCAGCAGGCAATCGAGCAAAGAGGAGGTAAAAAAACCAAAAACTGCATTTGTTTCCCATTATATCACCGTTTAAGAGGGGGTTTCAGAGGAGTGACCGCGTCTCCTTGGGGTGCGTTCAGCCCCCCTCTTCACAGCGCGAGTGGCAGAGATGTTAAGTGGCTGGTACATAGTGCAGGCCAGGGAGGTTGGCGAGAGAAGCGAGCAGGGGGTAATCCCCCTAGTAATAATAATAATAATACTTTTTATTTATTTGTAGCTGCCTTTCTAAATACTCAAGGATACCAAACAATAGATAAAACACATTATAAACAAAGCTAAAAATACAAAAATGAAAATCAGACAGAGCACTTGTAATCAAAGAGAAAGAGCAGTCTTAAACAGATGAGTTTTAAGTTTAGATTTGAAAAGTAAGAATGATTCAATATTTCTAAGCTCAGGTGGTAGTGAGTTCCAGAGCTGGGGAGCAGAGCAACTGAATGCTCCACTCCCCATAGTGGTAAGATGTACGAAAGGGACAGTCGAGTGGATGGAGAAAGAGGATCTAAGGGTGCAGGAGGGAATGGCAACACGGAGGAGATCGGACAGATATGGAGGGGAAAGTTTGTGGAGAGCCTTAAATGTTAACAGAAGAATTTTGAAGTCAATGCGGAACTTAACGGGAAGCCAGTGAAGCTGCTGGATGATGGGAGTGATATGGTGAATAGAAGGTTTGCTAGTAATGATGCAGGCAGCTGAATTCTGGACCAGCTGAAGCTTATAAAGAGATTTGCGAGAAAGACCAAAGAAAAGGGAAATGCAATAATCCAGACGAGAAGTGACAAGACTATGAACAAGGATAGCAGTGGTGTAGGGAGTGAGGGAGGGGCGAATACGATTAATGTTACACAAGTGGAAATATGCAGACCAGGATAATGTTATTGATGTAGGACTGAAAAGATAGAGTACTGTCAAGGATGACACCCAGGCTGTTAACCTGTGAGGAAGGGGAAACATGTGGTATGGCTGCTAGTAGTGCCAGGCTTTCTGAAGTGCCAGCTCCCAATCATGCACTAGCTTAATTTGTCTGCATTTGCATTGCCTACCAGATCCTTCAGAAACATTAAGAAACACATGCCTCTGCTGAATGTACATGCCAACGAGTGACAATTGTAGAAAATGACATTGGAATTAGATAAATATATTGATTCGAATCCAGAGTCTTGATTGAAATGCTGCTGCTGGCAGTGAACAAAAAGAAAACTTGAAAGAACATGCAAAATTAATGGATGTGTCCTGTTGATCAGTTTAAATGGCTTTCTTCTTCTTCTCTTTCTTCCTTATCTATTCCCATTTTAAAATGGGGTCGCTGTTTTTGACCAGACTTCTCAAGTACTATTCCTGTTGTAAAAATAAATAAAGAGGAGAGATTGTGACAGAATTGAAATAATTCTTTCTCAGACCCATAGCAAGTCCCTTGCCAAGTTCTTTCATTTGGATATCTCCCCTCTTGATGCCAGCATTAAGATTCACTTGGCACAAGAAAGATTTTACACAGCGCAGAGATTCTAGGAGTAGATACCCAGTTTATATTCTCAACCCAGGTACGGTCCTGCTGCCTCAGAAGGTAGGCTCAAAAGTAAAAACCTTTTCCTGACCTGCATCAGCTTCCAGAAACACAGCACAAATTGATAAATAGTCACATTCGAGAAACTCCCAGAGGTGATCAACCAGTCATACTTCAGGCATTTAACTCTTTGAGACCCCTTAAGATACCAAAAGCTGCACATCGATTTTAGGCAGGCAATTGGCATTCTGTAACACCCGCGTGATGAGAGCACTCCGAGTGTCTTGTTGTGATTCCAAGAGCTCTTGATTTCGGAGATGTGTAAGTGCTCAGTGCTGTACAACAACAAATAGCAATAAATGCTTTCATTTCTGATTTGTGGGTTCTTTATTCCCTCAGATGGCTTCCTTAATATTCTTCATTTTTGTCAACAGCTTGACTTCTGCCGCAGGCTTCACTTGAATGGCCTGTTGAGGTTATCTATCGAACCCTGTGTGACAGCAAACAGCTGTGTGACATTCTAACTTGGAAGAGAGAGAGGGGGACAAAGTGAAGTTACTGTAAATGAAAAATGGCTGATTATTAAATAAAAAAAAGCATGCAAGGGAGTGATGATCAAAGGAAGAACACAAAGTTTACAAGCAAATGAACTGAAAACAGACTATAGCTGGGTCTGTTAGCCAGCTGTCAGGTAGGAATGGCATGCCCATGCCCTCTTGCCCATGCCCACTTGCCCAGTGCCCAGCACAAGCAGTGTCTCAGACTCTCTCCTTGCTTCTCCAATTCTTGCACTGTTACAGTATGCCACGGTAATATTTTCCTCCCTGGCTTATATTTATTTGTCATTTTTAAGTTTGAATGATCATTTTGTATGTGTTTTCTGTTTTTATGTCATTTATGTTTATATTACTTTTTTGTAAATATTGTTTAATTATTGTACATTTTGTACATAGCCTCTTAAGTTACAGGCTTTGTTTTCTGCATGAGGAAGCCCAAGAGGCGGGGCCGTCATTACATCACAGCTGAGGGACCGCCCACTGCCTTTATATTTCAGGCGAGTTTCCCAGAGGTGCACTGAGCTTTGTGGTGTAAAGATCAATAACATGAATATTATTTTGGATTTTTGTGAACTTTTTGCTTTTGTTTATTAGATTTAGCCAAGAGGGCATGAACTTGATTGTTTTGGACTGCCTATTTTAAATACTTACTTTTTGCCCTGATTTTGCCTTTTTAAATTTTTTTAATTTATTTTTTTAAGACTTTTCATTGGCCATGTACTTTAAGCAAGAGGTTTTGTAGTTTTCCTGGCCATAACTAATCAGTTATATTATAGCCAGTGTTTGTTTCCTGGTTTATATTAATTTGCCTTTTAATTGTTTTTTTTTTTCAGTTATTTTTAAATAATTATTGTTTGATGATTGTTTTTTGTTTTTATGAAGTTTTTGTTTAAATTACTTTATGCAAATATTGTTCATTTGTTGTATATTGTGTGCAGGGTATCTTAAGTTGCAGTCCTTGCTTTCTGTTGGTGGGAGCGCAAGAGGTGGGGCCACTATTACATCACAGTTGAGGGACCGCCCTCCACCTTTATATTTCAGACTGAGTCACACAGAGGTGCACTGAACTTTGTGGTTTAAAGATCAATATCATGAGTATTATAATTAATTTTCAATTTTTTGTGTGAACTTTTTGATTTTGTTTATTGGATTTAGCCTTTAGATGATGACATGGACTTGTTTGTTTTCAGATTGGCTTTTTTAGGCATATCCTTTTTGCCCTGATTTAGCCTTATTTTTAATTTTTTTTGCTCTCTTTTTCTTTAAGATTCTTCATTGGCCATGCTCTTTAAAACATAGGTTTTATGGTTTTCCAGGCCACAGCCCTAATCTGTTATGTCCAGCCAGGGTTTGTTTACTGGCTTTTATTTATTTTCTGTTTGATATTTTGTCATTTCTGAATTATTATTTTTCATGTATTTTGGTCATTTTGTAATTTGTCTTAATATTGTTTTAATTTTTATTTGGTGTTTATGTATTGTGTATATGCTGTATATGTCTCAAGTGGATGTTCCTTGTTTCCTGTGACTGGGACTTCTGCAGGACCACTCTCTCCTTTATATTTTGGCCAAAGGCATACGTCCATCAGAGAGTCATTGGTGCTGATGAAGTTCAGCTGTTTGGGTTTCCTGTTATCTGATATTTACTTCCGTTTTGTGGATTGCATTTTGAACTTGTTAGTCTGTTTTTTTTTTACTTGTTTTGAAATTTTTGTTCTTTTTCTTGTTAAATAAATCCTTTATTTATAAAGATATTTTGTTTGTTTTGTCCTTAGAGTCAGATGTTTTTACAGTTTACTCTACCTTGGTTGGCATTTTCATATATCTTGGACATTTAAATGTATTTTTGAACTGTTCAAAGCTTGTGACCCATTTTTGAAATGGGGGTCTGGTTGTGTGGTTTACATCTTGTCTCTATACAGACTAGTGAAGGTCCTGATCTGGAGGCCTTACATCCTTATTTTTCCTTTTTTATATTTTGCTTATATAAGTAAATTCTTTTTCTTTTTTTTAATTACACTGCACAATTTTTTTGAAAAGTCTTGCTTCCTGAAAAGTTTTTACTGATTGTGACAGGTAACTACGGGGTATGCACAAATATAGTTTTGGTTTTACTGCATCACATAGAAACTCTGAGATAACTCTGAGACATTTATATGTTTACTGACAATAACGTATTTAGTCACGTTTATGTTTCACATAAGCTATTAAATTCAACAGAATTAAAAGTGTTTTGCTCCTGATTTTCTTTTGTATTCAATGTCTGGTGCATCACATTGCAGTGTCCAACAGTAGTAGATAGATAGATAGATAGATAGATAGATAGATAGATAGATAGATAGATAGATAGATAGATAGATAGATAGATAGATAGATAGATAGATAGATAGATAGATAGATAGATAGATACCTTATTAATCCCATAGTCAGCAAGCATTGACGGATTCCATTTTCCCTGTTATCGTTTCTCCATCGTAGCAATGTCCTGATGAAACCTTTCACCGTGTTAATCACTGACATCACCGAGATTTGTGGGGAAGAAGTCCAAGTGTGAGTGGAGGAAATGAATCTTGAGTGAGATGCTGCACTTCATTGTCTTGTATGGTTTGAGAAGTTTGTCTGCCAGCTGAATGTAGTTTGGGGCTCTGTAATTGCCCAGAAAATTGTCAAAAACGTCTTTGAAGGCTTTCCAGGCAATTTTTTCCGGCCCAACTAACAGATCTTCAAACCGCTTGTCACTCATAACATGTCTGATCTGGGGGCCAACAAAAATGCCCTCTTTGATCTTTGCATCAGTTATTCTTGGGAACATCTGTCTTAAATAATGAAAACCTTCGCCTTCCTTGTTCAGTGCTTTCACGAAATTCTTCATGAGTCCCAGTTTTATGTGAAGAGGAGGCAAAAATATCTTTGCTGGGTCGACAAGCGATTCATGTGTCACATTTTTCTGTCCTGGAACTAACTTTTTACGGACTGGCCAGTTCTGTCGAGAATAGTGCCACTCTTTGGCATTGCTGTCCCATTCACAGATGAAACAACAGTACTTTGTATTGACGAGCTGCAGTCCTAGTAAAAGAGCAACAACTTTAAGATCTCCACAGATATTCTAGTTGCGCCTGCTATACTGGACGTGCTTCAGCAACAGTTCCATATTCTCATACGTTTCTTTCATGTGTGCTGCATAGCCAACAGGTACTGAAGGATAAACATTGCCATTGTGTAGCAGAACAACTTTTAGGCTTAACATTGACGAATCAATGAAGACACACCACTATTCCAGGTTGTGATCAGAACCCAAGGCCAAGAACGATCCTTCAATGTCACAACAGAAACAGAGACTGTCGACTTGTGCAAAAAATTTGGTTATATCATGATGTTGTCCAAGAAAAACAGAAATTTTCATACCTGGCGACAGCAAACACCATTCTTGCTGTCTCAAACCCAGCAGCTCGACTTTTCCTTTTGACAAACCCAAATCTCTGACCAAATCATTCAATTTGGACTGTGTTATCAGATGTGGATCGCCTGATGAGCACGGTTCAAAATCTGGGTCAATGTCACTGTCAGTACCCTGCATTGCAGTTTCTTCATCTGGTTCATCTAAGGTCCAATCCTCTGGTGGTTTCGGAATTGGAAGACTGTCGTCATGTGGCATGGGTCTCATTGCTGAAGGCAGATTAAGATATTCAATTGGCTTCTTGCTATTTTGGCAGAGAAACCAGACACATTAGTCAAACAGAAGTAACAGACCGTCACGTGGTCTTTCTGTTCTCGCCATATCATCGGAACAGCAAACGGCATCGTCTTTAGAGTGCCTCTGTGCCAGGCTCCCAGACTGACAGCACATGTCACACAACAAATGTGAGGCGCCCATTCCTTGTCTTGATCACCAATTTTGCAGCTGAAATACAGATGATAAGCTTTCTTCACAAGAGCAGTCATCCAACGTCTCTGAGGCGCAAGTGTATATTCACCACAGATATAGCAGAATGTATCGCGGCTGTTATGACATTGACGAGACATATCGCCCGACACCAAAATGTCTATAGCATCAAACTTACTTACTGTTATATTGCTACAGATACTATACTTTACTATACTGATACTACACATACACACTGACTTTCTATATTAACCAAATGAGCAGGATCGGTGTATGCAAGCCACCTTTATAGCATACTGATACAGCGTCAAGCTTGTTCAGACCCGCCCAGGATGTCAACTTCCACAGAACAGCTTCCAACCTGGCCTGATTCCATGCCTGGACGTATTACCCAGGCTGCACAAACCGTAGTTGATAAGTCACTAACGGGAGCGAAAATGTTTGGAAATACCCAAAAATCTATAAGAAACACCCAACAGTGTTCAAGAAGCAAAAACTCTGTTGTGCAGTGTTATTTATTGGCTGTGACCTTTAAGGCAAAGATTTGATGGTTCTCCTTTCCCTTGAAAGGCACTTTTGCATATATATTATGGGACATTTAAATGTATTTTTTCGAACTGTCTAAGCCTGAGTCCATTTTGGGCCTGTGTAGGCTTTGAAGTCTGTCTAGTCATTTTGGGGACAGGCTGCCTAAGATGAAATCTGCTTCCAGATTCCAAACTAGGTAAGCACTATGGTTTAAGATATTTTGAGGCCTGCACCCCTTTTGTCTATTTTTATGCAGCCACACAACCCCAACCACATTTCATCCCTTACATCCACTTCCCTTATGACTCTAAAAGTATTCAGCCAAGCTGAGACACCTATCAATATTTGTGCAGTGCAGAAAAGAGACATAAAATTCTTAATCCATCTCAGCCAAAGCAAACCAAAATCCCTCTTACACAAAGCCCTAAGAATGCCAGAGAGCTACAAACTTGGCTAACTGACCAGAGATTCTGCACTCAGGAATACCAATAACAGTGCACTTTGGGAGGACCCAGGTTCGAGGCACTTACCCTATCTAAAATCTAGCACAGACACCCCACTACTAGGTGACACCCTTACCCACAATTCATGGACACCCAGCTGTTGGGATGATCACTGACTAGTTAGAGCAGTAATTTTTAACCAGTGTTCTGCACAACAGAAGTGTGTCTTAGGAGCTACACAGTTGTGTGGAAATAATAGTGTAGCACACCTGGGTTTGAAACCAAGAGGGACAAGCTCTGCTGATGGTTAAGATCTGTCTGAGGAGAACAGAACTAACTGGAGAAACTAACATAAAAGCAGCTCCACCATTGCTGTTTTGCAGACACAGCACTTAGAGCATTTCAGATGAATCTCCTGGCTGCTGGAGTCAGTCTGCCTGGATGTGTGATTGGCAGCGATTCTCACAGGGCCAGAAGATAGTGGGCATATGAGCTGCCTCTGAGGGGTGGGTAAAGGGATGAGGCAGCTGGGAGATGCCACCTAAGTGCTCATCAAGTGCTGTGTCTGTGGAGCTGCTTTTTCATTGGCTTCTCTGGTTTTCCCACCTCTTTGGACAGTTGACCATGACTATGAAATATAATGTGTTTGTGTTTAGCAGAACAGTGGTGTGGCTTAGGATGTTTTTGGTAACAAAAAGCATGCCATCCCAGAAAAAAGTTTGTAAAGCACTGTATTAGTTTGTTTGATATAATCCACAATATCAGTGACAACCTGAGGAAGACGGAGAGAAGGATTTCTTTGTTTTGCTGTCTTGCACACAGAACCAGTACTATAATACATTTCCATCAATTTCTGAATTGTTAATTTGCAGGAGGACGCATGACAGAACACTTTTTGAGAATCACTTATGAGTCAACTTGAGAACAGCCTGTGAGAACATACAGCTCTATCACATAACTACTCTGTTCCAAGGATGCCTTCTCTGCAGCAGGTACGCAGATGACAGAAGTACAAAACAAAACATTTATGGGGTCTTTCTGTTAGCTTCACCTAACTGCATTTTCTCCACCTAAACCCAGGATGAGATGAGGGTTCCTTACCAAGTGTGGGGTTGCATTTTCATGTGCCACCCTTTACATTAAAATACTTTGCATAGGAGCGGGTGGGCAGACATTGGTCTGAGGTCTCTGGGACAGTAACCGTGTCTGACATGTCTGTTATCACTGACCTTGGACTCCCCAGAAGTATGCTTCCGGGTGGAGTCTGTATTCCTCTCCTGCCATAATTTGACAATTAATTCATGGACAGATATTGCTGGGCTCCATGTATGTAACTTTCTTTTTAAACACATTGATGTCTTTTTGTGTACTCATTATGTAATTAGCAATTTGTATTATTGCATACACCTGAGAACCTGTCATGGCCGGCACTCAGTGAAAATCTCTCTATATATAAATATAAGCTAAAGTGAATTAAATTGAATGCTTGACTCAATAAGTTGAGAAGGGAACAAACTGGACTAGACAGAATCTAAACCGGTGGCCATTGGGAACTTTGTGCTTTCAGGTTTTTGTTCCCATCAGTTTTACATTCAGTGCAGCCTTTACTCTCTAATTTATCCCATTTAGTTTGTTGGACTTTTTTCTTTTATCCTATTCTGCATTCAAAAATTTATACAGCACTTTGTATTTGAGGCATCTCTACAAAAATGGAACTTTCCAGGCCAAATTTCTAGGAAGAATAAATCGGTCCACTGGGAGTAGAGTCGTTTCAGATGAACAGACAGACATGACAATCTCAGGAGGTGCTTTTTGCATTTTATGCAAACACATCTAAAAAGAAACTAAATTTTCTCCATCTAAATGTATACATTCTAATATACTGTATGTAAATTGTAAATTATAATAAAAATAAACACGTAACTTTTTAAAATTGTAGTTATTCTGCCGCATTGCAAAAACTAGAGAAAAAAAAACTCGAAACTGGAGTTTTTTGCTTATATTTGGCAAAAAATAAAATCAGCTAATTGGATAAGACTGGGGTGGTGGTCCCCCTCTTCAAGAAAGGGGACCGGAGGGTGTGTTCCAACTACAGAGGGATCACACTCCTCAGCCTCCCTGGAAAAGTCTATTCGGTGGTTCTGGAGAGGAGGGTCCATCAGATAGTCGAGCCTCGAATTCAGGAGGAACAGTGTGGTTTTCGTCCTGGTCGTGGAACAGTGGACCAGCTCTACACCCTTAGCAGGATCCTGGAGGGTGCATGGGAGTTTGCCCAACCAGTCTATATGTGTTTTGTGGACTTGGAAAAGGCATTCAACTGTGTCCCTTGGGGAATCCTGTGGGGGGTACTCCGAGAGTATGGGGTACTGGACCCCCTGATAAGAGCTGTTCGGTCCCTGTACGATCGGTGCCAGAGCTTGGTCCGCATTGCCTGCAGTAAGTCAAACCCGTTTCCAGTGAGAGTTGGACTCCACCAGGGCTGCCGTTTGTCACCGATTCTGTTCATAACTTTTATGGACAGAATTTCTAGGCGCAGCCAGAGTGTTGAGGGGGTCTGGTTTGGTGGACTCAGGATTGGGTCACTGCTTTTTGCAGATGATGTTGTCCTGTTTGCTTCATCAGGCCGTGATCTTCAGCTCTCTCTGGATCGGTTCGCAGCTGAGTGTGAAGCGGCTGGGATGGGAATCAGCACCTCCAAATCCGAGACCATGGTTCTCAGCCGGAAAAGGGTGGAGTGCCCTCTCAGTGTTGGGAGCGAGATCCTGCCCCAAGTGGAGGAGTTCAAGTATCTTGGGATGTTGTTCACGAGTGAGGGAAGAATGGAGCGTGAGATCGACAGGCGGATCGGTGCGGCATCCGCAGTGATGCGGGCTCTGCATCGGTCTGTCGTGGTGAAAAAAGAGTTGACCCGAAAGGCAAAGCTCTCAATTTACCAGTCGATCTATGTTCCTACCCTTACCTATGGTCATGAGCTATGAGTAGTGATCGAAAGAACGAGATCGCGAATACAAGCGGCTGAAATGAGTTTCCTCCGCAGGGTGTCTGGGCTCTCCCTTAAAGATAGGGTGAGAAGCTCAGTCATCCGGGAGGGGTTCAGAGTAGAGCCGCTGCTCCTCCGCATCGAGAGGAGTCAGATGAGTTGGCTCGGGCATCTGATCAGGATGCCTCCTGGATGCCCTGGTGAGGTGTTCCGGGCACGTCCAACCGGGAGGAGGCCCCGGGGAAGACCCAGGACACGCTGGAGGGACTATGTCTCCCGGCTGGCCTGGGAACGCCTTGGGATTCTCCCGGAAGAGCTAGAAGAAGTGGCTGGAGAGAGGGAAGTCTGGGCATCTCTGCTCAAGCTGCTGTCCCCGCGACCCGACCTCGGATAAGTGGAAGAGGATGGATGGATGGATGGAATAATTGGAAAAGTAAATTTTACTCCACAAGATGGTCTAAAATAAGCTAAATGACCTTAAATACACATTTTCAGAGAAGTCAGTAAATAGCACTATAAGGAAGAAAGATTTATTGGCTTGATTAAATAAGTAAATGTTCCACTTGCTTAGCTTTCATTTTTCAAAGTGCAAAGGTTGTAAGAGGACAAGGAGATGAAACACAATCAGAACCAGAAACAAGACAAAATGAATGAGATCAGCTGACTCCACTCATTCCTTTAAAAACACCATAAAACTCATCTGTTCTGGAAGACTTTCAACTTAACCTGACATTCTGCTCCTTCTTTATTTGTGTGTGTGTGTGTGTGTGTGTGTGTGTCTTATATCACACATGTGATTTGTTCAGGCATTTCTTTTAGTATTGAATTTCATACTTTACTCTGGTTTAGTTTTTCTTTTGTTCTATTTCATGCTTTGTATATCCTGTATTAATGTGTTTATCGTTCTATGCAGAAGCTGTACCCAATGTTACATACTGTATACCCTGCTGTTTAAATACGTGCCTTGAGCATGGGAAAGGTGCTATATAAATAAAACATTTTATTGTTATCATTATTATGTATAAAATAATTATACTGCAATGTATGTATATTAGGAGTGAATATGTATTTTAAAGCAAGTTTGTATCCTATTTCTTTTGCTTTAATATCAGCCTTTTTACTGGGATGGAATATAGTCAAATGAAAAAGTTTGGGAACCCCTCTTAATTCTTTGGATTTTTGTTTCTCATTGGCTAAACTTTCAAAGTAGCAACTTCCTTTTAATATATGACATGCCTTATGGGAACAGTAGGATTTCAGCAGTGACATTAAGTTTATTGGATTAACAGAAAATATGCAATATGCATCATAACAAAATTAGACAGGTGCATACATTTGGGCCCCCCAACAGAGATATGACATCAATACTTAGTTGAGCCTCCTTTTGTAAATCTAACAGCCTCTAGACGCTGTCCTCCTATAGCCTTTGATAAGTGTCTGGATTCTGGATGGAGGTATTGTTGACCATTCTTCATACAAAATCTCTCCAGTTCAGTTCAACTTGATGGCTGCCAAGCCTGGACAGCCTGCTTCAAATCATCCCATACATTGTCGATGATATTCAAGTCAGGGGACTGTGACGGCCATTCCAGAACTTTGTACTTCTCCCTCTGCATGAATGCCTTTGTAGATTTCGAACTGTGTTTTGGGTCATTGTCTTTTTGGAATATCCAACCCCTGTGTAACTTCAACTTTGTGACTGAAGCTTGAACATTATCCTGAAGAATTTGTTGATATTGGGTTGAATTCATCCAACCCTCTACTTTAACAAGGGTCCCAGTCCCTGAACTAGCCACACAGCCCCACAGCATGATGGAACCTCCACCAAATTTGACAGTAGGTAGGTGTTTTTCTTGGAATGCGGTGTTCTTTTTCCGCCATGCAAAGCACTTTTTGTTGTGACCAAATAACTAAATTTTTGTCTCATCAGTCCAAAGCACTTTATTCCAAAATTAATCTGGCTTGTGTAAATGAGCATTGGCATACAACAAGTGACTCTGTTTGTGGCGTGAGTGCAGAAAGGGCTTCTTTCTCATCACCCTGCCATACAGATGTTCTTTCTGCAAATTGAATTGTAGAACGATGTACAGATACACCATCTGCAGCAAGATGTTCTTGCAGGTCTTTGGAGGTGATCTGTGGGTTGTTTGTCACCATTCTCACAATCCTGCTCATATACCGCTCCTGTATTTTTCTTGGCCTGCCAGACCTGCTGGGTTTAACATCAACTGTGCCTGTGGCCTTCCATTTCCTGATTCCATTCCTTACAGTTGAAACTGACAGTTTAAAACTCTGAGATGGCTTTTTGTAGCCTTCCCCTAAACCAGGAGTCTGAACAATCTTTGTTTTCAGATCTTTGGAGAGTTGCTGTGAGGATCCCATACTGTCCCTCTTCAGAGGAGAGTCAAAGGGAAGCACAACTTGCAGTTGCCCACCTTAAATACCTTTATATCTTATGATTGGACACACCGGTCTATGAAGTTCAAGGCTTAACGAGCTCATCCAACCAATTTGGTGTTGTAAGTAATCAGCATTGAGCAGTGACAGGCATTCAAATCAGCACAATGACAAGGGGACCCACATTTGTGCACAGCCAGTTTTTCACATTTGATTTAATTTCATTCAACTAAATACTGCGTCACTAAAAATCTTTGTTCAGAAAACACCTCAGTACCCAGATGTTCCTAGGAAATGAAAGGCATACCACTGTTATCTTTTTTGTTGAAAGGAGAATCAATTATTACGCAGGCTGGGAGGGGTTCCCAAACTTTTTAATATGATTGTATGTACCATTTCAAAGTATGAGCTGCAATTATAAAAAGAACACATTCCCAAGGAGCTTTTGGACCCTGTTTCATATGCATGGGGTCCTCAGGACTGAGTCTGAGGACTACTGGTCTACATCCTGACTGGCTCCTGATCTGGGTGACCGACAGAAATATCTCAAAATAGTGAAGAACAGAATGAAAACAAAACTGAGTGCCATTAGATAGATAGATAGATAGATAGATAGATAGATAGATAGATAGATAGATAGATAGATAGATAGATAGATAGATAGATAGATAGATAGATAGATAGATAGATAGATAGATAGATAGATAGATAGATAGATAGATAGATAGATACTTTATTAATTCCAATGGGAAATTCACATTCTTCAGCAGCAGCATATTGATACAATAAATAATATTAAATTAAAGAATGATAATAATGCAGGTGAAAAACAGACAATAACTATGTATAATGTTAAATGTTAACGTTTACCCCCCGGATGGAATTAAAGAGTCACATATTTTGGGGGAGGAACGATCTCCTCAATCTGTCAGTGGAGCAGGACAGTGACAGCAGTCTGTCGCTGAAGCTGCTCTTCTGTCTGGAGATGATACTATTAAGTGGATGCAGTGGATTCTCCATAATTGATAGGAGCCTGCTGAGCGCCCGTCGCTCTGCCACAGATGTTAAACTGTCCAGCTCCATGCCAACAATAGAGCTTGCCTTCCTCACCAGTTTGTCCAGACGTGAGGCGTCTTTCCTCTTAATGCTGCCTCCCCAGCACACCACTGCGTAGAAGAGGGTGCTCGCCACAACTGTTTGATAGAACATCTGCAGGATCTTATTGCAGATGTTGAAGGACGCCAGCCTTCTAAGGTAGTATAACCGGCTCTGTCCTTCCTTGCACAGCGCATCAGTATTGGCAGTCCAGTCTAATTTATCATCCAGCTGCACTCCCAGATATTTATAGGTCTGCACCATCTGCACACAGTCACCTTTGATGATCACTGGGTCTATGAGGGGTCTGGGCCTCCTAAAATCCACCACCAGTTCTTTGGTTTTGCTGGTGTTCAGGTGTAGGTGGTTTGAGTCGCACCATTTAACAAAGTCATTGATTAGGTCCCTATACTCCTCCTCCAGCCCATTCCTGATGCAGCCCATGATAGCAGTGTCATCAGCGAACTTTTGCACATGGCAGGACTCCGAGTTGTATTGGAAGTCCGATGTATATAGGCTGAACAGGACCGGAGAAAGTACAGTCCCCTGTGGCGCTCTTGTGTTGCTGACCACAATGTCAGACGTGCAGTTCCCAAGACGCACATACTGAGGTCTGTCTTTAAGATAGTCCACGATCCATGCCACTAGGTATGAATCTAATCCCATCTCTGTCAGCTTGTCCCTAAGGAGCAGAGTTTGGATTGTGTTGAAGGTGCTAGAGAAGTCTAGAAACATAATTCTTACAGCACCACTGCCTCTGTCCAAGTGGGAGAGGGATCGGTGTAGCATATAGATGATGGCATCCTCTGCTCCCACCTTCTCCTGATATGCAAACTGCAGAGGGTCAAGGACGTGTTGAACCTGTGGCCTCAGGTGGTGAAGCAGCAGCCTCTCCATGGTCTTCATCACATGTGATGTCAGAGCAACAGGCCGAAAGTCATTCAGCCCACTAGGATGTGATACCTTTGGGACTGGGGTGATACAAGATGTTTCCCAAAGCCTCGGGACTTTCCCCTGTTCCAGGCTCAGGTTGAAGATGCGCTGTAGAGGACCCCCCAGCTCTGATGCACAGAGCTTCAGCAGTCGTGGCGATACTCCATCTGGACCCGCTGCTTTGCTGGCACGAAGTCTCCTCAGGTCTCTGCTCACCTGCGCTGTTGTAATTATGGGTGGGGATGTCTTTCCTATGCTGGTATCAGCAGAAGGATGTGTGGAGGGTGCAATACTCCGAGGTGAGTGTGAGCGTGGGTTAGGGTGGTCAAACCTGTTAAAGAAGTTGTTCATTTGGTTTGCTCTCTTCACGTCTCTCTCAATGGTGGCACCCCGCTTCGAGCTGCAACCAGTGATGATCTTCATCTCATTCCACACTTCCTTCATGCTGTTATTCTGCAACTTCTGCTCCAGCTTTCTCCTGTACTGCTCCTTTGCCGCCCTGAGCTGGACTCGGAGTTCCTTCTGCACACACTTGAGCTCATGCTGATCACCGTCTTTAAAGGTTCTTTTCTTCTGGTTCAAAAGGCCCTTGATGTCACTTGTAATCCATGGCTTGTTGTTAGCATAGCAGCGTACAGTTCTTACTGGAACTACAATGTCCATACAGAAGTTGATGTAGTCAGTAATGCAGTCAACAACTTCCTCAATGTTCTCACTATGAGATCCCTGCAGGATATCCCAGTCTGTAGTTCCAAAACATTCTCTCACAGTATTCTCAGCCTCCGGGGTCCACTTCCTGAATGATCGTGTGGTTACAGGTAGGACTCTCACTCTTGGTTTGTAGTGAGGCTGAAGCAGAACCAGGTTATGATCTGCTTTCCCAAGAGCAGGCAGCGGGGTGGCGCTGTATGCGTCTTTAACGTTTGCATACAGTAAATCAATAGTCTTATTTCCCCGGGTGTTACAGTCCACATACTGGGAGAATGCAGGTAATGTTTTGTCCAGCGTCACATGGTTAAAGTCTCCAGCGATTAGCACAAGCGCCTCAGGGTGCTGCGTTTGTAACTTAGCAACAGCAGAATGGATGATGTCACTCGCTGACTCCTCGTCCGCCCGAGGAGGTATGTACACGATGACAACAATGACGTGTCCAAACTCTCTGGGCAAGTAATAGGGACGCAGACTTATGGCCAACAGTTCGATATCCCTGCAGCAAGTGGAGATTTTGACTTTAACATGTCCAGAGTTACACCACCGTGTATTAACATAGAGAATGTTATGTTATGAACAATGCTGCACATCCTCTTTCTAACACATTAACACTGAGGACTTTCAACCAATGAATCATTCAGCAGAATTGTGTCAAGGAACATGACTGCGGGTCCTTTATACCAACAGCAATATCTGCCTAACGCCTCACTAGGACTATGACAGCCAAGGTACTGTAGGTGTTTTCTTTCTTTTTTATTTTCTTGCTTTTTAGTAATTCTGGTGTGCGTTCAGACCGTAGAGTGTGTGCAAATTTATTTATTTAAAAAGCTTTTGTAAAAAGCCAAATTTCAAGTAAACAGACTATGAGTGACTCATTCCCACTGACGCAGCAACTTGTCAGCGCCGTTACAATATTAAGAAATGTGGATATAATTTCTAGTATGATAAATCAAGACAGTGTTATTGTTCGACTTGTTTAAAACAGGTCTGCTTACCTAATCATATGGCATCTTTGTCTGTGTGTTAGGGGAGCCAAAGCATTTGTGAATGTTCACATTCGTGGGGGTCTTCCACCCCTAACCCTCACGAATGTGAAGGAGGTACTGTATAAACAAAAAATGCTGCATGTTATTCTCTGCCTATAAGTTATATCAGCTAAATCCATCAATGTAGTAATTAACTTTATCAAATATTTTTAATTTACAGAATATATTATAATGTAAAATTGTAAGCACTCAAGTCAAGCCTGTTGTTCTGAGTCAGTGCACAGTTCATTAAAAAATATCACAAGCGCATTCAGTATCTTGTGACTCATTTATCGTATTGTTGAGAGAATAATCTTCTGTGTTTTCACTCAACTTTTGACGCTTCTTAAAATGTTAGATATATGCATTGTCCATTCTGGAGCATTAGTTATACTGAAGTATCTATCTATCTGTTATATAGTGTCATTCATTATCTATCTATCTATCTATCTATCTATCTATCTATCTATCTATCTATCTATCTATCTATCTATCTATCTATCTATCTATCTATCTATCTATCTATCTATCTATCTATCTATCTATCTATCTATCTATCTATCTATCTATCTATCTATCTGCAATTCCAAAATCAGAAAATGTTGGGATGGTATAGAAAATGCAAATAAAAATTTGCAGAGATCCTCACCTCCCACCTACCTCTATGCCGGAAAAAATATTGGTCAGTCTTGAGGACTCAGACAGCATTTCTGTAATATATAAAACCGTTTTACAGTCCCTCCCTTTCAAAGATTCAAGAGTACAGTGGGAAAAGGATCTCTCACTCAACATCTCAGAAAAGGAGTGGAAAGTAGCAATGCGGAGACTTCACTCAAGCTCCATATGCACAAAGCATTCAAGTATTCAACTCAAAATTATATATCGAGCACATCTGCCTTGCTCAAAAATGTCCAAAATGTTTCCAGGGCAAGATCCAACCTATGAACGCTGCAATCAAGCTCCAGCCTCAATGGGTCGCATGTTTTGGGCCTGCACCAAATTAACATCATTCTGGACCAAAATCTTTAAATGCCTCTCAGACAGCCTTGGTGTCACAATCCCTCCTAATCCACTAACAGCCGTGTTTGGTGTTCTTCCAGATGGGTGTAAAGTGGAGATGGACAAACAAACTGTAATGGCCTTTACTACACTATTAGCACGTAGAATTATTTTGCTCAACTGGACGAATCCTAACTCTCCTCTTTTAAGTCAGTGGGTAACTGATGTTTTATATTATTTGAAACTGGAAAAAATCTAATTCTCACTTAGAGGATCTGTGCAAAACCTTTTCAAAACCTTGCAGGATCTAATCAATAACATTTTAGAATAAGCTTTTAAAGCACTGAAGGAAGTAGGTTCTCTCCCCTTTTTTTCCTTTTTTTTACTCCATTTATCTTTATTCATTTTTTAATTTATCTATTTACTTATTTTTACTAGCTTTTTTACAGGGGTGGGGGTTGATTTGTTTTTCGATCTTATGTTTGTAAAAATTGATTTATTTGTATGGAATGTTGTGTGTGGGCGGCACGGTGATACAGTGGGTAGCGCTGCTGCCTCACAGTTGGGAGACCTGGGGACCTGGGTTCACTTCCCGGGTCCTCCCTGTGTGGAGTTTGCATGTTCTCCCCGTGTCTGCGTGGGTTTCCTCCGGGCGCTTCGGTTTCCTCCCACAGTCCAAAGACATGCAGGTTAGGTGGATTGGCGATTCTAAATTGGCCCTAGTGTGTGCTTGGTGTGTGGGTGTGTTTGTGTGTGTCCTGCGGGGGGTTGGCACCCTGCCCGGGATTGGTTCCTGCCTTGTGCCCTGTGTTGGCTGGGATTGGCTCCAGCAGACCCCCATGACCCTGTGTTCGGATTCAGCGGGTTGGAAACTGGATGGATGGATGGATGGATGGATGGATGGATGGATGGATGGATGGATGGATGTTGTGTGCTTTTAATAAAATCAATAAAATAATAATAAAAAAAAAATTGCAGTGATCCTTAAATTTATGTGGACTTTTGTTTCATTGCGGTCAGTACGAACCCAAGATATTTCATGTTTTCTCTGGTCAACTTTATTTTATTTGTTGATATACATCCATTTCTGCATTTCAGTCCTGCAATACATTCCAAAAAAAGTTTGGACAGACACAAATTAGGACCAATAATTAGCACCTTTCAGGTCTATCTACAGGGTGGTCCAGATTTGATTATGCAATTATTGAATTGCACTGCATTAAAAGTTGCATAGTTAGATCTGGACCACCCTATATATACTGTATCTATCCCAACAGATACACAGGTGCTGACGATATGACATTTTCACCCTGGCCTGTGTCAAAAACATGCAGATGAGAGACACATTTCTCCATAGCCTCATCAGAAAACTCCTCATTTCACCTCCACTTACCGTAAAACGGAGTACCATTATGAACAAGGGAGCTCATCCTCTCTTTGACACACCAGCATTGAGGATTTTTAGTCAACAGAAGTGTGTCTTCTGGGACTCCTTCATATCAATAGCAGTGTGCCTTTATAGTCTGCTCCCTTTTCTTTTAGCCAAGTTTTCTTCTTTTTATTTGTAAATGTTGCATGTTTTTGAGGAGGAGTATTGCTGTTATTATTGTTTGTTACAATATTTCTTGAACTTCTTCTAAATTTCTCCCTTGGAGTTAATAAAGTACTTGTTTACATCTCACCTTAACTAACAATTTAAAAACATGTGAGTTTTTCATTTTAATTTAAGAAACAAACTGTAACAACAAAAAACAACTCAATCAAATAATACTTTATGATCTAAAGACAATTCTTTAAACTCAGTGCTCAACTGGGACCCTGTGAAGAGAGCTATATGCTGTAACTAGAGAGCCGCGTCTAATGTGATTCTGTATATAAACTAGAACAGCAAATACAATAAAAGTTTCAGCACAAACCCAGCATGTTTATTTTAGAATGACATTAATGAGTTCTGCCAAGTTCTGAAATTTCCATAAAGAGAATTTGAGATAATGTAGAACATTGCCTTCCAACTGAGTCGTAGAAAATAAATTGGGATTCTTCCATTTCAGTAACATAAGCAGTGTGGTGTGGGATATCACAACTGATTTTTCATGGTTCGCTTTTATTTCATCCGGTGTTGCTGTTAAGGTGTTAGAAGTGATTTTAAATCCAAGGCTATCTGAAAGAGATTAACAGATATTTTGATTAAAATGGTTTACATTCAACATTTTCAAAACATGTGATGTAAAAATGTGAATTTCCCCTTGGGATTAATAAAGTATCTATCTATCTATCTATCTATCTATCTATCTATCTATCTATCTATCTATCTATCTATCTATCTATCTATCTATCTATCTATCTATCTATCTATCTATCTATCTATCTATCTATCTATCTATCTATCTAGAGACCTGATGACTAACTCACGATAATCAAGTTTTAGTTGAATGATGTTGTGAACGGCAGGATATCAAACTAGAATGTATGTTATGCGTATGGCTGAATCCCACTCCTTTTCCAAAAGTTTGATTAAGAGATTGCCGAGCATGTGCATCAGTGGATCACTCTCTGGGCTCATCTGAGGTATGTACTACACCCTGGATCGATAACTATCTCCTCTTCAGTTCCCTCCACAATTCAAATAAGACATCCAGTGAGGGCATTTGACTCCACCCCTTCAGGCCCCCCAGCTATACGTCACGAGACCCCTGGAAGGAGGTGTCACTCTCAGAAAAGAGCACCCTGTTGGACACAGATCTTATCTTGTGACTGATTCAAACTGCTGCTACCAAGCCTGACAGCTCCTTTGGTTTTTGTGGACTTTTCTGTCCCATTTTGCACCATTGAGAACCTAATCTGTTTTTTTTTTTAAACTTTTAATTTAAAAGTGGACAACTAGGTTACCGGCCTAACATTTCTTCCATTGTTGTTCCTCACTTGACCACAAAATCCCTTTGAGCATTAAAAGGAAAGTTTATTGAGATTTTTCGTATATATTCTGGAGATGCTGTCTGAATCTTAATCCAAGCTAACCAGTATCAATTTGGTGACAGTGTGGTGTTGTCAGGTAGGGGTCCATGGCAGTGTGCAGAGTTTTAGAGAAAACAACATTTTATTTCTTTTGTACTATCATAAGAATAGACAGGAGACATTAAAAAGGTTTGGGGCAGCCACCTGTATATTATGCCCTGGCTGCAAAATGGGTTTGTTAAGATGAATAATGTTCAGGTTCAAGTCCAAAACAGAACTGACTTGAGTGCGTAAAGATAGTGACTTTAAAGGCTGGGACCGGAGGTGACGTCATTGTGACTGGAAGTGACGTCTTCATGTGTGCCAGGACCGGAAGTAACGTCATTGTAGGCACCAGAACCTGATGTGACATCATTGTAGGCACCAGAACCCGATGTGACATCATCATAGGTGCCAGAACCAGAAGTAACATCATTATAGGCATCAGAACCGGAAGAGAAGTTATCATAGGTGCCAGAACCAGAAGTAAGGCCATTATAGTAATCAGAACTGGAAGTGATGTCATCATAGGTGCCATAACCGGAAATAACGTCATTACAGGCGTTAAAACCAGAAGTGACGTCATCATAGGCGCCAGAACCAGAAGTGACATTATCATAGGCCTCATAACCAAAATTAACGTCATTATAGGCGTCAGAACCGGAAGTGACGTTATCATAGGCGCTGTAACCAGAAGTAACATCATTATAGGTGTCAGAACTAGAAGTAACGTTATCATAGGCGCTGTAACCAGAAGTAACATCATTACAGGCATCAGAACCGATATAACGTCATCATAGGCACTGGAACCAGAAATAACGCCATTATAGGCGTCAGAACCGGAAGTGACGTTATCATAGGCCCCATAACCAGAATTAACGTCATTATAGGTGTCAGAACCGGATGTGACGTCATCATAGGTGCCAGAACCAGAAGTAATGCCATTATAGGCGTCAGAACCGGAAGTGACGTCATCATAGGCGCCATAACCAGAAGTAACTTCATTATAAGCGCCAGAACCGGAAGTGACGTTATCATAGGCCCCATAACCAGAAGTAACATCATTATAGGTGTCAGAACTGGAAGTAACGTTATCATAGGTGCTGTAACCAGAAGTAACATCATTACAGGCATCAGAACCGATATAACGTCATCATAGGCGCTGGAACCAGAAATAACGCCATTATAGGCGTCAGAACCAGAAGTGACATCATCATAGGCACTGGAATTCTATAGGATTTCCTGTCTGCTGTGGATCGAGAGAAACAGTCAGTGCACCTCGCCACCCCTGGACTGGCGTAGAACTGTCGTTATTCAAGCCCTTCAGCTGCCTCCCATTCACACATGTGCGACAGCACATTTTCATACAAAGACTGTAGCTCAAAGTGCATTACAAGATAAAGAAAAACAAGTTTATAAAAAATAAAAATAACATTAGGCAATACCAAATAATAAAGAATAAAGTAAGGTCCGATGGCCGGGAGGACAGAAAAAACAAAAAACAAACAAAACAAAACTCCAGAGGACTGGAGAAAAAAGTAAAAAAAACAAAATCTGCAGGGGTTCCAAGGCCATGAGACCACCCAGGACCCACTGGACATTCCACCAAACATCAATGATCTAAATCAGCCATCATGGTTTTCAGGCTTCACATGGAAGAATTAGATACGATTTTTTAAAACATAGATATATAATTAGCAGAAGGGTAGTATCATTTAATATAAAATCATAATGTAAGCCTCTAAAGATGAGTCCAAAGATAAGGTCAGATGGAAAACAACAAAACAAAACAAAAAACTCCAGTTGAACTAGAGAAAACAAAAATCATATCTACAGAGGTTCAAGGCCAAAAGACCACGTAGTACCCACTGGGCATTCTACTTAACATAAATATTCTTAAATCATTCCTCATTGTTTCCAGGCTTCATTCAAGAGGATTCAATGCAGTGAGTTCCGTGGACAACTGGGGTGCCCGCCTTCATCCCTGCCTCACAGGTGGCTTGCAGGTGAGGTCCTCGGCACGGGAATGTACTATTTCAAAACAGTCTAAACTTTGGAGCTGTGTATGTAAAGTTGTTTGTGTTACACATGAGACATCCTGAGGCCTACGATCATCTCTTTGGTTATTTCTCCAATCAGTGGGAGATTACCGTCTTGTGCATCAGCTCGTCAGGTGTTTAACCTCTTCTCTGTGTGTCGACTCGTCATTATTGCTGATCAGGCCTGCCACAGTCGAAGCGTCAGCAAACTTGATAATGTAATTGGAAGTGGAAGTGACATCAGGTATGAAAACTAACCAATGGCAAGTGTGCATCATGACAAATTCTGAGCTGATGACCATCATGTTGGATATGGGGTGAATAACAAGTGTAAAAGAATGATAAATGGCAAGCTGAGGGATCTCCAGCATGAGAAAAAATGTCAAGAATCTAAACTGAAGTAGGAATTATTCCCCGATTGAGAAACCGGTTGGCATTAATTTCAACAGTACCACTTCTCCCACAGAGATTAGGAGCTTCTAAGCGGACTGGCATTCCGTTTTTTAACTGTAAGCTATAAACAGGTCCTGTTTCACAAGATCAATTTGGCAAGCACCCACAGTTGGTTATTTTTAGACTTGTATTACACTGCATGTTTTCATCCACTCGCAGATATAATAAAAGGTTAGACATATGAAAGGCTTCTGACAGTGAATTACTTAGTATGTTCGACCTAATTTCCCTAAGCTGCGTTCAAAAACAAAAAAAAATATGGCACCTGCCAGTTTTTTTCACTAATTCTCTGGAAGCACAGCATGGCAACTGTCTTCACCTCTTATTCCGGTTCCTACATGGATATATAATATAATTTTCATTATGAGTTTATGGTTTTGTACTGTGCGTGCATGAATTTAGAGTCAATCTCTAAATATCTCATTAACAGCAGCTTTCCATAAAAGTAAAGGTGAGTGCCTCTTCACTGATCATCTTTATTCTTTAGCTGTCATTGCACATTGCAGCCATTTATTCAGTTGCTGTTTTCCACTTTTTCCTTTCAACCTTACATTTTTTTTCAAAAGCATTCATACAATAAATTATGAAGCTTAATGATTACCTTGACATTGTTATATCTCAGACAGGGTTCCTCCCCTGGCTGGGGTTTAAATTCATGTGTTATGTTGTCTTTGTTCTTTTTTGTTTCTTTTGTATTTTTTTAAGTTTATTTGTCCCTCAAATCCCACAAGGTGAGGGGTGGAAACAGTTAAGTAGGGAACTGCCTGTTGTGGGCTATGACTTTAGTGGCGAAGATCCTTGGACCAAAGGACCACCTGGGGTGCTACGTGAGGTGCACATGTGAGCGGCAGAGGAGATGGACCCCCATAGCCTTTCAAGAAATTCCATCTAGGCCAGGCGTGCCCACACTTTTTCAGCTTGCAAGCTACTTTAAAAATGACCAGGTCGAAATGATCTACCTACATTAAAAATGCTATATATATATATATATATATATATATATATATATATATATATATATATATATTTGCAGCTGGAGATCCACAAAGGGAGAAAAAATGAATCACGTATCATAAAGTACTTTTATTCCTGAGCTTTCAACCCCTATCAGGGGTCTTCATCAGAGGATAATGCTTAGACTTACAAGAATCAAAGGCAATATATAGCAACTGGTCTCGTTTGACGTTGTATCGCTATACACCATGATTCCGATCCATCTGGCCACAGAAACACAATTAATGAAACTGGATAACGACCCCACCATAGAGACAAGAACCAAACTGTCCATCAAAGACATAATGCACCTAATATCACTTTGCCAAAAAACTCACTTTCATTTCAACGGCAAGTATTACACTTAGAAAGAAGGCATGCCAATGGGATCACCGTTATCAGGACTCCTAGCGGAACTGGTAATGCAACGATTTGAAAACATAGCTTTAGCCCAGATTACACCCAAAATTTGGATATGCTATGTAGACGACACATTCGTCATACTAAGAAAGAACCAGCTGAATGAGTTCTACAATCATATCAACACAATATTCCCTGCAATCCAGTTCACAATGGAAAAAGAAATGAACCGACACATCAGCTTCCTGGACATCTACATCAAAAGAAATAGTGACGCCACCCTGACCACAAGTGTTTACTGCAAAGAATGCTACACAGACAAGATTCTACACTTCTCCAGCAACCACCCGGTATCTCATAAACGGAGCTGTGTGAAAACCCTATTGAAACAAGTCCACACTCATTGTAATACTAAGGAAACAAAAATTAATGAGAGACGCTATCTCTTCCACCTTTTCACCTCGAACGGATACTCAAAAACATTCATTAATCAGAGCCTACACAGGAGACGCCAAATGAATCAGCAAACAATCGACGTAAATCAGAACCCCCACCCCACCTGGCACTCACTCCCTTATCACCACAATGTGTCAGAAGGTACAGCGCGCTTCCTGACCAAGTGGGGTATCAGAATAGCACACAAACCCACGAACAATCTGCGCACGGTCCTGTTTAATGCTACAAACAAGAAATCGACAGCAGAAACACGAAACGCAGTTTATAGTATCCCATGCAATTCTTGCTCAGTGGTATACATAGGACAAACGTCAAAAAGAATCTCAACACGTGTACAGGAACATCGCAATGCCGTCAGAAGAAAGGACGCACTATCTTTGATCTATGCACATACTAAATCGACAGGATACACATTCAACTGGGACAACGTAAAAGTAAAATTTAAGGCCAGTACTAAAAGTTCCAGAGAGTTGGCCGAGTCTTGGCTATCAGATGAAAACGCCATCAACAGACACTTGGACATAAATCCAGCATATGCTAACTTAAGAAGAACATCCATCCATCCATCCATTTTCCAACCCGCTGAATCCGAACACAGGGTCACGGGGGTCTGCTGGAGCCAATCCCAGCCAACACAGGGCACAAGGCAGGGAACCAATCCTGGGCAGGGTGCCAACCCACCGCAGGACACACACAAACACACCCACACACCAAGCACACACTAGGGCCAATTTAGAATCGCCAATCCACCTAGCCTGCATGTCTTTGGATTGTGGGAGGAAACCGGAGCGCCCGGAGGAAACCCACGCAGACACGGGGAGAACATGCAAACTCCACGCAGGGAGGACCCGGGAAGCGAACCCGGGTCCCCAGGTCTCCCAACTGCGAGGCAGCAGCGCTACCCACTGCGCCACCGTGCCGCCTTAAGAAGAACATGTACATAATAAATAAACTATACAAACACCCCCCCCCCCCCCCCAATCATACGGACTTAGTCACCTCCCCCCCACTTAATGTGTTGCTATATATTGCCTTTGATTCCTGTAAGTCTAAGCATTATCCTCTGATGAAGACCCCTGATAGGGAATAAAAACTACTTTATGATACGTGATTCATTTTTTCTCCCTTCGTGGATCTCCAGCTCAAATATGCAAACCGTATCACAGACCTTCTCTTCCATATATATATATATATATATATATATATATATATATATATATATATATATATATATACACAGTATATATATGGAGTATACTTTTGGCACAATGACTATTCAATACATTTATGGTCACTACAGTATTTGGATTTAATTATCTTCATGTGGAAAAAGGCTGACTCGCATAAATGAGTAGAGCCGAATAAGGCAGCACATTTCCTCATGTTTGGGTACTATTCCTCTGTGAGTAAGTTCCAAAACTATCCATGAGCCCCAGACTTCAGCTGAATGTCAGCCTGTAGTGTCAAAATCTCATCCTCCACTGTAGAAGAGTTTTAGGTGGAACAGTGTTGCAATTTTTGATGCGGGTGAATCCCCCTCAACATCTTCCCTAAATGGATAGCACATAAATTTAGCGATTGGCTCAAGTAAAGCTGAGTCTTGAAAGCGTCTGTCAAAGTCTGACAGGCAATTCAATCTGCTCTGTGTTGCTGTCAAGTTGCGCATGCGCCTTCCATTGCGTCTCCAGCTCTGACGCGAGGTTTTGGATGTTCCCCAAATCAAGGTGCTGCAGCTTTGAGGACAGATGTTGCATTTCTCATTTGAAAGCATTACCTGAGCTAATCATATTGACCATGGTTTTGTCTTTTCCTTGCAGCTGTAAATTAAGCTCATTCAACATGTTGGTCAGATCGTGATTAAGTTTCTTGTATTCTGCGTGATTAATTACAAGGAGAAACTCCTTTTCCTCCGGCCAGGGGTCTCGAAATCTCAGCAGGAATTTCTCTTCTTGGAAGGACTTCTTATGCTTAATAATCGAGTGACTCACCCGGAACGATGCTTCGGTGTTTCTGCCTTTGCTTTTGAATTCAGTGAAAAATGACGGCTGTCCAATTAATTGTGATTTTAGTTCCCTCTACTTTCTCTTTCTCAGATCGCTTTTTGGAAGGAAGTCAGTTTCGTAGTTTTTATGAACAGTTCGAAAGTGCCTTTCCACATTTTCCTTCTTTGGAATAGCAATGATACAGTAGATTGACAGATCAGACAAACACACTTCGATTGTGACATTATGAGAAAAAAAATCCTCTTCCAATTCCACATCCAGCCCATACCCTCCCACCAACCCAACAATTTTTTTTAAAATCCCTTCTTTAGTCGATATAAATTGGGAGGCTAACTAGATCACAGCCGGAGTTTTGAAGTAGCTCACGCATTTGATTGTGCAAGCGGGATGACCAGTGTGTGGGAAGAAAGGAGATCTCAGACTGGCCACCCTGTATGTTAATCAAGTTGCAAATGCCATTGGGAGGATATATGATAGACTAACATTTAAAAAAAAAATTTTTTGAATGCAACGCAATCTGCCTGCACTACCGTTCCGATCTACAGGTCGATCATGATCAACGTATTGGGCACCCCTGATCTAGGCCCATCGCCAACAACTGTGGTGGCGTCAAGAACAGCATCTACTGAAAAAAACTTTCTACAATTTCAGAGTATGGGTTTGCAGGACAAGCATGATACACAGAGCTAAGGCGTTCTTAACAATGGGCGCCATTAACTGGGCAGTACAAGAAGTGAGCAAAGGACACCTAGGGTGTTCTCCATAAGTGACAATCAAACAAATGTCAATATAGGGATAGCCACATGTGACACCCCATGTAGTGTCAATTCCAGACTACACAGTGAGTGTCTTGTAGTTTGGGACCGACCAGGATCAGACTTGAGAGAAGTCAGACATGGAGACACGGACACAAAAAGGTGGTATTTCCAAAACAAAAATAGGTTTTATTTACAGGTGTACAAAAAAAAATGTCCCAATCAAAAAACAGTGAATTATATTTACAGTGAAGCTGTTGGCCCCAAATATTAAAAATTAAATTAAAAATGTTGTGATAAGGATGACAGTGAGACATCATAAAAGTTTGGGGCAGCCACCCATATATTGTATCCTGGCTGCAAAAGCTTTTGAAAATATTAAACAGATCTTAACAAATCAGAGTCCACAATTGAACTGAACTCGTTGACTTAAGATGGCAGCTTTAAAGGCCAGTGGAGGAAGTGATGTCATCAGGGCCAGAACTGGAAGTGACATCATCAGCAGTTCCAGGACCGGAAGTGACATCATCAATAGTGCCTGAACCAGGCGGGATTTCCCGAGAATGGTCTGTAAGGGATTGAGAGAGACAATTACTGCACCTTTCCGCTCCCTGGTCAGGCACGGAATTACAATTATTCAGGCCCTTTAGTTGTCTCAAAATCATAGTCTTCCTAAAGAAAAACAAGCAGGAAGAAACTACATACAACAAAGACCAAATAATCCGCAAAAAAAATTATTTACAAGAGAAAAAAAAAGTGTATATACAAGAAAAACAAAAAGTACACTACAAACCCAAAATCTATATAAATACCTCCACCAAAAATTATATTACAACTAGGAGATATCTCTATATATATAAAATCCAATGTCTGTCTGTCTGTCTGTATGTCTGTCCTCTTTTCACAAGAAAACTACTTAATGGATTTAGATCGGGTTTTTTTCTAGAATTTGCTTGAACATTCCAGTTGATTTTGCGACTTCTCTCATCACACTAAGTATCATAGTTCGCTTGCAGGAGTGATTTAGTAGGGCAAATCTGAGAGACAGACTGCAGAACAAGGTGAGCCGGGCAGGGCCCTCCTCACTCACGCGCCAGCCTCCATTCCAGTCGCTCTACCTCTGGCCACATTTTGGAGCATACCTTGTCGCCGCTTAGCTAGCAATACCTGCTGGTTAATTGATTTTTAAAGTTTGTCTTGTTTCACTTCTACATGAGTGGAGCCGCAGGGGACAGCTAGTCTACTTATATACAAGAAAATATTTACAAAATAAGGCACAAGCCGTTGTTTGGTATACCAAGGAATGAGCTGTACCACCACACTATGGAGTCAAATGACAACCCCAAAAAGTGCCTCCTATAGCTGGGGAACAAATCTTCAGCCAATCCTGCCTTCTGCACAGGTGCTCCTCTCAGTCCTTGCAAGGCCCAGCATGAGCGTAAACCTGAGCGCATCCCGACACACTCCCTTTGGAAGAGCCGATACGCACTACAAAAGTAAGTTACGTTTCTTCTTGGGGATCCCCTTCTCCCACTAATGTATGCACTAACTAAACACTCTGCACCTTTTTCTTTGCCAATGCCAGGGTTAAAGAGACGCTCGCCTTTATGATGGGATTCCGTGCAGCGTACTCTAGCAGGCCTGACCTGGAGGGGCGCCCAACCCGTTGCTGGCATCCCACTGCATGAACCTGTCAAAGACAAAGTTAAAATGATCATGAAAGCGCACTCCACACTTCAACGTTTTGAACAGTTGAGCGCTTGAACTGTCATTCTGCAAAAAAATCAACTTTACCCTATTCTTAGGACTTTTTCTTTCCTTTAAAGTGGTAATGCCTGGTAGGTGGATTACCACACCACATGGAATGCTGGCACCTTAACTGGGAGATTTAGAGAAGTGGTAGAAATTATGGTGAAGAGAAGAATCAATGCATTGTTTATACAGAAAGTGAAGCGGACAGGGCAAAGTGCAAGGGATCTGGGAGACAGATATGGTGGTGATGGTAGCAAGTGGAATGGTGTTAGCATAATACTGAACCCAGAGTGGAAGAGTGCAGTAGTAGATGTGGACAGACACAGTGACCGACCAATTCTAGGGGAAGACTCAAAATCATCGTCCAGAAAATTAAAACTATGGTGTGCTCCAGGATGGATGAAGTCCTGAGAATTACAAATATAATTGTAAATGTACTGATGCAGGTTGACAACTTCAAGTGTTTAGGGTCACTAGTGAATGCCAAAAGAGGATGAAAGGAGGATGTTAAGCACATGTTAGGCAGAAGTGGAAAGAACTGTCTGGTGTGTTAGGTGATAAGAAGATGCCAGTAAATATGTACAAGACCATGATAAAACCAGTGCTGATATATAGGGGAGAGGCATGGGTACAGAGAAGGAAAGAAGAGGAACTTCTTGAAAGAAACAAGATGAGAATGTTGCACTGGATAATTGGAGTCACATTGAAAGATTAGAAAAGGAGTGACTTTTGTTGTACAGATGGAATAATAGGCATTAGAGAGAAACCGCTGGAAACACGTCTGAGATGGTGCCAGATATCATGGTGAAGACACTGCCTGCATTAAATGATTATTAGTAGCAAAGTATATGGGCATCAAATTTGTGGATGGCAGAAGATGAGGTGGAGGGATATGGTGCAGCAAGATATGAAGGAACTATCACTTACATCTAAGGATGCAGAGGACTGAACCAAATGGAAAAGAAGAACCCATATGGCTGACCCTCTCACCAAGGGACTAAAACAGCCAAGAGGAGAGAGAGAGAGAGAGACAGAGAGAGAGAAAGAGAAATTTATTTATGTTCATTTGCTATTGATTGTGTTTATGTTTCAGTACCTCACTGATGTTCCACGTATGGATGTGGGTGGTCCCCCAAGAGGCAGGGTTAGCACCAGGAACTGCTTACCACCCATAAATCCTACGGGTCTCCCACTGTTCCTGTTGGTTCATTTTGAATGGTGAGTTCTTGTGTCTTTTGTGAGTTCTAATGTACTTGTGACTAGTGGATTTTTGACATTTTGTTTTGTATTTTCGACTATTCTTGAGATTTTGAATTGGTATTATTGTTTGCTTTGGATTGCCTTTTGTGTTACAGGCAACTCTTTTTTTCCCTTTGTGCTCCTACAGAACTTGACTCATTGCATTTTTGTGAAGAATTAATCTTTTCATTTATAAAGACTCAGTGTATACCCTTATTACTAGCCAGGGTTTGATGGTGATAACCCCCCCTAATGGTCATTTTTGGAAGTGTTTTTGGGATTATGTGTTCTGTGACTCCTGGTTCATAGACATATTTAATCTTTGCTACTCTATCCAACAATTCCTGTTAGTTTTGTACCAGGATGCTGATTCACCATCTAAAGACTGTGATTTGCTTATTTTACTGCAGGGATCCCAGGAACACATCTAACCTTCACCCAGTCCACACACACAGTCACACACAGAGACACTGATAAGCATCTCCAAGAATCAATAAATATTAAATATATACTGCCCACATAGTGTCCGCATCGTGCTAGCAGTGCAATTACGTTAAGAGGATGTCCCAATTGTGCGTGTTAACCTTGTGTTGTAATATTACAGGGTTGATATAAGAAAAGACATTCAACAAATAATGAAAGGAACAAGAACAATTATTAAACAATCAATGCATATGCAAAAGCCCTCTCTGATTCCCCATCAGTAATAATTATTTAGATATTCAAAACTGAATAAAACCACAGACACTACACAGTAAACAATTAGCACTAACAATAAAGACCAACACAGTCCAGTACAGCAGGCACAGATGAAGATGAATGTATGAAATGAAAATCCTGTGAACAGCCCTCTGAAAGAAATGTAAGTTTTGTCCTACCAGGTTCCAGTTGTAGTGTGAAGATTTGGCATGACTGTGAGCACTCCCCAGACAAAGATATATCCAACCAAGACAAAATCATACAGCGAAGCAGGCACAGGACATCACATATATCCAGAAGAATCTGTAATCCACTTTGGATGAGTTGTAATCAAGTAGATTGTGTGATGTGTAGAAGCAAATATTGACAGTGTGAAAAGATTACACCCGACACATTCAAATACATTTTGTCCCTGGCTGCAGTGGGTTTTTAAAATAGCACAGAAGTGACTGTGATGGAGTCCAAAAGAGAACTGAGTTGAGGTTGTAAAGATGGCGGCTTTATATGTCTAGACCGGAAGTGACCTAGGGGAAGCGGAAGTAACTTTCTTCTGACGTCATAACTGGAAGTAACGTCGTCCTAGGCGCTGGAACCGGAAGTGACATTGTCCTAGGCAACGGAACTGGAAGCAATGTCTTCAGGGATGAATCAGACAGGTTTTTCCACCTCTGGTCTGCAGAGACAACAGAAGAAGGTTTAGCTCACCCCACCACACCCTGGCCTGGCATGGAATTACCTTCACTTGGTCCATACAACATCCTCCTACTCGCACGTGGGTGACAACAGTTTATCACGATCCTCTCTGTATCTTTTTGGATCCCTTTTGAAGAGTCTATTTAATTAACCTTCTTCGCAGCAACCCCTGCACCCTCTGAATCTTCCCAATAGCGCAATACTGCCGGGGCTGCTGGAAGTTGTAGGCAATTTTTTGGTAGCATGGCTACAGTGTTGTGCTTGTTTCCATTGATGCATTCCTGCTGTGGCTATGCGGTTATACTTTTTACTGATTTGGCGGTCTCCATTATTTAATCATGACCAAAAAAAAGGGAAAAGGCTTGCCATAATTTTACAAGAAAGAATTAAAAATGAAGAATTTCAGGGTTGGATTTTGCTAGTTACTGACTTTGAGTTTTTCCCTTTAATGAGAGTTCACGTGATCGTTTGCCCTCTGCCTGAATTTTGTTTCTGATTCTTGCTATACCAACATCAAACCTCTGCCCACAGTTTTCAAAGATTAAGAATACTAGCTCCACATGTTTAAAGCTGCTTTCACACTCACAGTCCATTTGCTTTGGGCAGTGAGTTTGGCAGTGTTTCACACAACAAATTTTCAAGTGAACCAGAGCTAACTGTAAATGCTCCAAGTGTGTGTTGTGCACTTTATTCATTAGGTCAAAACTGTTTTTTTCCTGGAGAAAATTCTCACGTGCACCAGCACATTTGCAATGATTTTGTGGTGTGTTTACCAAGATGAACCCTACGAGCAGGATGTGTTTCACCTGGTAGTTGGATTAGAACATAAAAAAATTTTGCCAGAAGACAACAGGCCTAGGCTAATCCACTTTTCTCTTTGGACCACCCTGTTTTTTAGCTTTAGATTTATTACAGAAAAGAAACAAATAGAAGTGCAAAACATAACAAAGTCTGATGTTGGCACTGAATTTCAGTGAGTGAAATATGTTTGCTATTAGTGCTACTGCTTCTGTGCTGAAAAATCTACAAGCACCCACCTGACACGTGTCAAGGGATTGTCAGGGTCACAAATTTGTGTGACATTCACAAGCTACAAACTGAATTGGTATTAAAGTTTCTAGCTTCTGTTACAGCTGATGAGGTGTGTAGCTTTACATCTCACAGATTAACAGCGGGATAGAGAAAGATGCAATTTTGACACTTTTCTGGATAGACTTACTTATATATTTGGGGGCTGGAAATTCATGCATCAAGCATGCATACACAAATTACAAGGAATGGCAAAATGGGAATCCAACTGTTTGCTGTTATATAATGCTATTGATTTTATTTGGGTGTTTGTGTCTAGTGATGATCTGGAATGTCCTGTGTATCATCAAAAGGTAGGCAGTCAGTTTATTTTCAGGATTTATACAGTAAGTCAATTTAAATTCATGTTAACAGAAATCATTCCAGCTAGATGTGCAAAATAAAAAAAAGATGATGATGATGATGATGATGATGCCATTTATATTGTATGACTGGACTTCTAAAATGTTTTTTAAATGAATGTATATTTCACAGTAATAAAAATAACATCATTCCCACCCATGACAAATTTAGGGCCACCCTTTTATGAAATCTTGTTGCGCTACTGCTTTGTATGCTACTGAAGGGACACATTTCATCTACGTGACTCTATGGCAGGCTTAGCTGAGGGCATACTGTAATGTGCCTCAGTTTCATTTTGGGAGGACTTAATTTCACTGTATGATGTTATGTATTTATTCTCCTGCTTCTTACGATATGAACCTAACCACTATTCAGGTTATCTCAAACCACATGTCTGCTGTCTTTAAACTGGTAAATATTTGTTAATAACGTTCACTTGGGAATGTCTGATCGTCAGTCACAAATTGTGTTCATTTTTCACCAACTCATCTTGATCTACCCGATCACAACTGAATGTACACATTTTTTTAATTAAGTGCCAGGATTGATCAGATTGAGTGGTACTTGTGTGAGTTGTTTTATACAAATTTGTATGCATGCGTGGATTTATTTTTTATATGTTGATGGCCGGTAGAAACTTCTTCCTTAATGCACCGTATTTTGTATAGTTAGATTGGTCCTGTGTCAGGTTCAATTCATACCTAATGTGAACAACGTCACGGTTTCCTTGCTGCCGCACAGAGACCACCATCATGAAAAGGTCTTAGTATGGTTGTTCTGGTCTGCAGCAGACTATGCGGACTATAAGAGAAATTGCACCAGAGTTTGAAATACTGCTCTAAATGAACTAGGTGTGAAAACACATTAAAATGGTGACAGGTTTACAGGTGACAGGTAATTGTCCAGTTCAGTTACTGGTGTCCTTTTAGCAGGTTCTGGCTAGCCCTGGTAATTAATATTAGTGGTGTTTCTGCATTTTGGACAAAGGGGTACAGCCCCACCAGATGTTGTGCAAGATAAATAATAGTGTTCCCTCAGTAATTTAACTGAAATCTTGTTTCTGGTTGAGGGGTGGACCAATTGGTCCTGCAGTGTTCCATATACCTTTGTGTGTGTGCGCATGTCCAACCTGAACTTTGCAGTTAAGCAATGGGGCTTGAAAGCCATCACCTGTATTAAAATGAGTTCCACCTGTGGTAGGTTTCGTTGTCTTTCTTTTTTACATGTTGTCACTTCTGGTTCAGTCTTTTCCAGTCCAGTACCATTTGCTCCCTTAAAGGTATCCACAGAAATCTAGATTAAAATCAGGAATTACACCATATGAGATTCACTTCGCTTTTCTTTCTTTGTCTTAGCTTTCCATTAAAAAAATATCAGGCCCTCCTTCTTGCACCCGTGTCTTCTTTAAGTGAAGTTCTCTGTGCCTCATATTCATTATTCTCTTACACAAAACTTGAAAAGAAGCCCAAGTATGAGTTTACTGAAGAGGACCGTGATGAACTTATCAGAAGAACCAGTGAGGAGGAAAGGCAACGTGGAGAAAGTGCAAGAGCAGCCATGGACACTTGAGTCCTTCTCTGTTCTATTCCACGACCACCAAAGACTTGAGGATAGTACACTTCATTTCGACCGTACGAGGTATTCAAATCATACGACACAATGTTTAAGAAGCTGAAGCAAAAGAGAAGCATCTTACTTCAAAGAAAAAAAAAACTGTAACCGATGAAAAGGAATCCAGCTACAATATAACATTAAAAAAGAATAAACATAATATTCTTTTTTTTTGTTAAAAAGAATTAAATAACAAAGAAGCTACTAATAAAGTCATTTATTATGCAGTAAATTGATTTGTTACCAAGACTTTTATGTCTTTTATTCTTGTGTCAATACAAAAACCAAGCAATATGTTCTTGAATGCTCTCTTGGTTATCTTCAGGCTTATGACTGGGCGAGGCTTAAACGCCAATTGGAATGCCCAGACGTCTATTCCTATAATGCCTTTGCCACATTACATGACTTTTCCAGTGATTTGCGGTCACAGACTTGATTTACATAATCTTAGTTAGTCAGAAGTGGTCGCAGTGTTCTCCTGAGACCACCAGTCATATAGTCTGACAAACCCAGTGACTCAGTCCAACCAGATCAAACAGGTTTGATTTTGTCCTTAAGAGGTACGCTGTTTTTGTGTGTGTGTGAGAGAGAGAGAGATGAGAACCAATGAGTGCCAATGAGAACCAATGAGCGCCCACCGGGAAGTATAATTAATATGATGAAGCTACCAGTAATAAGAAACGCGGGTGTTTTCAACTTGACAAAGAGACGAGTGACTTGTCTGTGTGATGTTGTATATTTTATGTACCAAACAGAATAGCAACAAAGAAATAGTTGCCAAGATGATGTAAGTCCTTTAAACCGGCTCTGGTTCCATTATTCAGCATGTGACTTTCAGAATAAAAGACAAGCTCATGATACTTTGAAAATGTGAACTTGTGCTGGAAAGTCATTATGTAGGAGTCTAATTTGTCATACCCTGCAATTCCCAATTGCGTAATTAGACATCCCTGGGCAATGAGAACATCACGTTTGACATCTCCGCTGTTGTAAAATGGAGTCACAAACATGGCAAGGCAATGAAGTGAGACCTCCAAAAGACCATAAAGCAGGGTAGGACCTTCAGAAGATGCTCACACAAACCAGCCTATCCCCCAGCTACTACCTAAGGGCTTTAGCCTAGACAGGCCTATAAATAGAGAGATGGCTTTAAAACTTTTTAAAAAATGCAATAAAGTCCCACATTCTACAAAACTGGCTTACACTAGAAATAAACTATTAAAAAAACTATGGCTTGTACAGATAATCCTATACTCTAATCTATATAATACAATACAATACATCCATCCATCCATTATCCAACCTGCTATATCCTAACTACAGAGTCACTGGGGTCTGCTGGAGCCAATCCCAGCCAACACAGGGTGCAAGGCAGGACAATACAATACTATACAATACAATTCATTTTTATATAGCCCAAAATCACAAAAGAAGTGCCGCAATGGGCTTTAACAGGCCCTGCCTCTTGACAGCCCCCAGCCTTGACTCTCTAAGAAGACAAGAAAATACTACCAGAAAAACCCTTGTAGGGAAAAAATGGAAGAAAATTTGGGAAAGGCAGTTTAAAGAGAGACCCCTTTCCAGGTAGGCTGGGCGTGCAGTGGGTGTCAAAAAGAAGGGGGTCAATACAATACAATACACAGAACAGAATAAATCCTCAATACAGTATAAAAATAAAAATTTTACAAGTACGAACCAGAATTTAACAGTAGATGATATCACATAATATGATTTGGATTTGTTTAGAGTCCTGGAGACCTCAACCATCAAGCAGCCTCCCCCATTTGGCCATTCCACAGCTGAAACATTGCTTGGCCAGCCAATACAATGAAAGGACCCCTCTACCCCATGATTCCTGCGATCCTCTATCAAGTTTGACTTTACCTTAGACAGGCAAAACAACTTGGCAAGTGGGCCGTGGCACCAAGTGCCACATTTGAGTACCGGGAAGAGAAACAGAATAGGTGAGGGTTAGTATCAAATTATAACTATCATGTTACTTATGTTTTAGTGCAAATGACTAACAACAGAGATGTAGTCTGTACAATTAATCAGCAGCTCTAGTCAGGGTGTGCTAAACTGAAGTAGTAAGTCTTCAGCCGGGATTTAAAAGCTGAGACCGAAGGGGCATCTCTTATAGTAGCAGGCAGACCATTCCACAGTTTAGGGGCCCTGTAACTAAAAGCTCAACCTCCCATTGTTATTTTATTAATCCTTGGAATCATAAGCAGATCGTCATCTTGAGATCTTAATGTGCACCATGGTTTGTAAGTCATGATAAGTTCAGACAAGTAAGCCGGACCTTGGCCATTTAAGACTTTATATGTTAAAAGGAGGATTTTGAAATCTGCCCTAAACTTAACCGGGATCCAGTGTAAGGATTTAAGAACTGGAGTTATGTGTTCGTACTTTCTTGTTTTTGTAATAATTATTGCAGCAGCATTTTGGATTAACTGGAGGCTATATAAAGAATAGTTTGAACATCCGGTGAACACCGCATTGCAGTAGAAATAACTGCAGGAGTTAATTTCTCAGAATCTTCTTTATTTAGAAAGCGCCTTAATTTCCCAACATGATGGAAGAAACATGATTTATAAATGAACAGTTTTTTTTTTGTAAAAGTAGTAAAGTGTAACAAACAAGGATTGGCCCAAAAAGTAAATCCACGTTAAATATGTCCGAATACACAATTGGAAGAACAGAATCCAATGACAGAAGCAATATACTCATGAAACCAGTAAATCCAAATGAAACAGCAATTTTTAAATAAATTCCTTACAACACTCAATGAAGCACTGCTGAGTTTCAGTACTGACCGAGAATGTAAAGATAGAAGGAGGACTCAGCAGCAGTGACATCACTGTGGCCCCGCCTCCTAGGGCTCCACCCACAAATCCCAGGAATCTTCTTATATAATACGTTATTGTGGCTGTCTGTTTGTCTGTCCAGGATTGTAAATCACCTGTAGCTCGCAAACCGTTTGAACTATTGACCTGAAATTTGGTACACATATATTACATGATGTCTACTATCCACTTTCGGGGTGATGATTGACCGCCAAGGTTATTCATCTTTTTATCTGTATTTTATTGTAGAATCAACTCTAGAGAGTGGCCAGCAGGACGGCTGTTCTCATCCCTACCACCTTCGCCATCACCTCCCCTACCTCTTCATATCTTAAATCATTCTTGAGGCAGATTGAACACTTAAGTGCCAGCTTAAGTGAAAAATTAAGGAAAATGTACTAAGTAATTGCAAAACAAACACTGACTTAATCAGTTTTAACGCAAAAAGATGCCGATGGAAGAAGAGAAGAAGCGGGCCGCTAGGGTGGAGAAAAGAAGAGCTGCTCAGGAAGCAGCAAGTGCATCAACCTCTGAGCAAATGAATGCTAAACGTACAGAGAAAGAAAGAGGATGAAAACTAGGAATGCTCAAGTCAAGTGGATTCACTGCATGTTGTCGTGCAGTGCACTGTAACTGGTAGTAGCATGTTTAAAGATATAAAACACAAATAATAAGGAAAACTGACAAAAATAACAACTCAAAATGAACAAAAAATAAATAAATAAAACAGAATATAAATACAAAGCAAGGGAAAAAATCCTACAATGTGACGTCGCTTTATTAAATAAAGTTAATTTAACATTAAGATACATTGCAGCTATAGTCACCTTGCCTATAGAAGAAATACTGGAAAGTAGAAAATAAAACTTGATAATAATAAACTGTTAATTAACGTATAATACATGAACCAATCAAAACTAGTCAATGATTTAACACAGTAAGTGAAAAAGTTATTTGTTCAGCCAAGACTAGCAGGAGACTGCTTCATTTTTTAAGTGCATTAATATCAAGGCCGCCAGTGACTCTGCTATGGAAGAAACAAGTTCAGAAAATTGATGGGTAGATTAATTTGTAAGGCTTGTTATTTTGAGGCTGGCCAGAAAACAACATGTCATCCAGTGAGTGATTGCAAGTTGGTCCAAAGAACTTCTTTTGACCACCATCGTTTCCCCTCAGAAAGTCGTCTTGCATTTTCAATTTTCTTCTTCTTCTTTCTTACTTCATTATTTTATTCTCATGTACACTCTTTGAAAAAAAAAAATTATTTTGCCCTAAAGGAAATCAATTGCTATTAATGGGAATCTGAGTTGCTGATGAAGGAGTCATTTCGGTTGTAATAAACCTATTAGCTGAACAAATCAACTGATGACAGCATTATAAAAGGCCAGGGACATGTCGTTTTTCTTAGCTGCGTTCTTCTAATTATCCGGGCAAGAGGCTCTTGAGAAACCCTGAGTAAGGAATAATTCTCTTTTATTGAAGCTATTAGTTTTGTCCATGTCACTCTTCTGATGATGAACTCACATTTTACTAGCAGACTGTACCGATATAACCAATTTTTAAATATAGTGTATATACCATATAGTACTGTATATCAAAATGGCGGGCTCAAACTCTTCAATGTGTGATTTAGTGTTAACTCCAATATAATATAATTCTGTAAGGGAACAGAGCCCCTGGCATCTTTCTGTCTCACCTCCATACCCAAAATAATGCCAGTAGAGTCAACACTTATGAAAAATGGTGTAAGGATGTAAACTGAGAAGTGATTAGAGGGGGTGGGAGAAGAAAGCAGCAAAGGAACTTGGCAAACACAAAACAATCCCACAACCCCTCTGGGTTTTCTTCAACAGCTGTTTGCATACATTTTGAGTTGTGCTGCCTCATGGATCCAGCGCCCTCAGGTTTAAATCTTATGCCAGTGGGAACCACATGTCAAAGTTGCTGCAAAGTTGTGCAGGTTAAGTTACTTCATTGCTCTAAATTGTGCAGCATTTGTGCAAGAGGAGGCCCTGTGATGGAACAATGACCAGTCTAAGGATATTTTTTGTCGACTGGCCAGCACAGCTTCATCCTCCTATGACCATGAACTTGATGATGCCAGTTACATTTTCTTCATCTACTTATTCTAATACAAGATTACAATGAGTCATGGCTTTTCTTAGCATCATTTAGCGGAAGGTAACAACCGGCTCTGGACAGTCAGGCCATATAAATAAAGTGGATTCAGAAAGTATTCAGATCCCTTCACTTCTTCCACATTTTGCATGATGAAACCCTGTGCTAAATTAATTTAAATTAATTTTTTCCCTCATCAAACAACACTCAATCCCATAGAATGACAAAGCAAAAGCAGGAATTTGGAAAGTCATTCAAATTTATGATAAATAAAAAACTGATCTATGATGTATTAAGACGCTTCACTACTTATTTAGTTGAAGCTTCTCTGGCATTGTTTCAGGCTTGGATTCTCCATGGGTCTGAGTTGACAAGCTTCACACAACTGAATTTGGGAATGTTCTGCCATTCTTCTCTGCAGATCCTCACAAGCTCTGTCAGGTTGGATGGAGACCGTCGGTGGACAGCTGTTTTCAGGTCACTCCAGATATGATTCATTGGGTTTTAAGTCCTGGTTCTGGTTGTGCCACCCAACAGCAGTCACAGAGCAATTATTATCACTTATTGTGAATTTGGCTGGAATTAAACCCTCTAGGCACAGGGAGTCCCCAAGACCAAGTTTGGGAACCACTGGTGTAGACTGACAGATAAAACTGACAAATTTCTCCACATATGATTAAATCTAAAACACAATAAAGTGTGCAGAAAGCAAAGGCATCTGAATACTTTCTGAATCCACCATATATATGTTTGTTGACTACCTAAAGTCCAGATATCTTAGAAACAAAATTTATATGTTCTTAAAACATAAAAGGGCAGTGCATACAAATGTTCATCTTAAATCCTGCACGAAGCCAGGCACTTCAGATACTTATTGGATAAATCCAGCTTAATACTATTTAATTCCACAACCCTGTAATGCTGCTCTTAGTGCTTGTTTTCCAATCTAAGTACAACAAACTGAGATGTTTAGATTTAAGGTTAAAAGAAAAGGCTGTGTCTGCCGTATTTGTAACATCAATAAAATAAGGTGTCATTCCCCAGTGGCTTTGAAGCAGTAATCCAATCTGATCCCATTGCATTTTGAAAAATAACAGCACCTTTTCAAACTATTTCACAAATCCCTGTCAGGCACGTTGAGTAGTTGGCACTGACAGACATTTTTTTGGTAATGCACCTTGGAAAACCTGACAGTTTCAGTATTAATTTCAGAAAAAGAAAAGCAGCTGATCCTAAATTTAAGAGAGGTGAACTAATCCCCAGCATCTGAGGAACACGGGGCAACTTTCAAATGTTTAGCCTGCCTGATGACTTTCCTTCTGACAGGTATTTGATTTTTCATGTGCTGAAATGCTGACCAAACACATTGCTTTATATTTTTATGACTTAACTGAAGACAAGCTCTAAACTCAAATGCTATTCTTGTTGGACCCAATAAAATATTTTACTGCACTACTTGGAAATACATTTGTAGGAAAGAAAGAGAAGTATGGAAGTTAATTACAAAATCTTGAAGAGCAAATTAGTTTTACATGAAGAGCCATGACACCAGCCTGGTCTTAGATGTGAGTCTCCACTATTATGTATCATTCCAACAGTGGGTGAATAGCATAGATAGATGAAAGGCACTATATAATAGATAGATAGATAGATAGATAGAGATACTTTATTAATCCTTATTATTATTCATTATTTATTAATTATTATTAAAGAGCCAGCCATCAGGACACTAAGACTATCAAACCAAGCCTAGGGCCAAGTTAGTATAGGGTTGCTAGGTTAGAAAATTAGAAATACAGGACACTCTTAAAATCTCTCTCTGTATCACTATATATATAAATTTATACATGCCCCCTACACACCCAGACCAATATATTATATAAAAGTAGAGACATAAGTTAAAAACATAAAGCAAGGATTTTAATGGGTTATGAGGACTGAGGTCACCGAGGTGGTCAAAAAACTCCTTGGTGGCAGGGCCCCGGGGGTGGATGAGATACGCCCGGAGTTCCTCAAGGCTCTGGATGTTGTAGGGCTGTCTTGGTTGACACATCTCTGCAACATCGCATGGACATCAGGGACAGTGCCTCTGGATTGGCAGACAGGGGTGGTGGTCCCCCTCTTTAAGAAAGGGGACCGGAGGGTGTGTTCCAACTACAGAGGGATCACACTCCTCAGCCTCCCTGGAAAAGTCTATTCGGGGGTTCTGGAGAGGAGGGTCCGTTGAATAGTCGAACCTCGGATTCAGGAGGAACAGTGTGGTTTTCGTCCTGGTCGCGGAACAGTGGACCAGCTCTACACCCTTAGCAGAGTCCTGGAGGGTGCATGGGAGTTCGCCCAACCAGTCTACATGTGTTTTGTGGACTTGGAAAAGGCATTCGACTGTGTCCCTCGGGGAATCCTGTGGGGGGTGCTCCTGGAGTATGGGGTACCAGACCCCCTGATAAGGGCTGTTTGGTCCCTGTACAACCAGTGTCAGAGCTTGGTCTGCATTGCCGGCAGTAAGTCGAACCCGTTTCCAGTGAGAGTTGGACTCCGCCAGGGCTGCCCTTTGTCACCGATTCTGTTCATAACTTTTATGGACAGAATTTCTAGGTGCAGCCAGGGCATTGAGGGGGTCCGGTTTGGTGGGCTCAGGATTGGGTCACTGCTTTTTGCAGATGATGTTGTCCTGTTTGCTTCATCAGGCCGTGATCTTCAGCTCTCTCTGGACCAGTTCGCAGCTGAGTGTGAAGCGGCTGGGATGGGAATCAGCACCTCCAAATCCGAGACCATGGTCCTCAGCCGGAAAAGGGTGGAGTGCCCTCTCAGGGTTGGTGGCGAGATCCTGCCTCAAGTGGAGGAGTTCAAGTATCTCGGGGTCTTGTTCACGAGTGAGGGAAGAATGGAGCGTGAGATTGACAGGCGGATTGGTGCGGCGTCCGCAGTAATGCGGGCTCTGCATCGGTCTATTGTGGTGAAAAAGGAGCTGAGCCGTAAGGCAAAGCTCTCAATTTACCAGTCGATCTATGTTCCTACCCTCACCTATGGTCATGAGCTATGGGTAGTGACCGAAAGAACGAGATCGCGAATACAAGCGGCTGAAATGAGTTTCCTCCGCAGGGTGTCTGGGCGCTCCCTTAAAGATAGGGTGAGAAGCTCAGTCATCCGGGAGGGGCTCAGAGTAGAGCCGCTGCTCCTCCGCATCGAGAGGAGTCAGATGAGGTGGCTCGGGCATCTGATCAGGATGCCTCCTCGACGCCTCCCTGGTGAGGTGTTCCAGGCACGTCCAACCGGGAGGAGGCCCCGGGGAAGACCCAGGACACACTGGAGGGACTATGTCTCTCGACTGGCCTGGGAACGCCTCGGGATTCTCCCAGAAGAGCTAGAAGAAGTGGCCGGGGAGAGGGAAGTCTGGGCATCTCTGCTCAAGCTGCTGCCCCCGCGACCCGACCTCGGATAAGCGGAAGAAAATGGATGGATGGATGGATATGAGGAAAAAAAAGTAAAATTATTTGAAATTTTTTTATTACAAGCTAAAAAAAATTCTGTAAAAGTGAAATCATTTGAAAATATTTATTTAATACAGACAACAGAGAAATATTATTTTTATTTAATATAGACAGAAAAAAGTGGGCTGTGGCAATAGTAACAACACACTTTATTGACGCCGTATGTTGCGATGCTGATACAGAACTGCACAGCAGCACGGCTGGAGAGCAAAACGGTAAGAGTGTCGCTGTCCTCAGCCAGCCATAGCAACTGAACAAGCTGCAAACAGGCAGCAAACACGAGTTTCCTCGTTACATTTGGGTTATTTTCATCAAGAGAATCTGAGATATGAAAGTATAATTATAAAGTTACAACTAAGTACCATAAGAAGGTAGTAAAAATATATTTTTATTAAGAAATTTGAAAATGAACTAAATACGGGACATTTAGGTGTCCCTGAAAGGTCAGTACGGGACATGGGACAAAATGATTAAATATGGCACATTCAATTCAATTCAATTCAATTTTATTTGTCATTCAGCAGAACATCCAAGATGTGCTGCAGAACGAAAATACGATGCACAAGACATTAATAAAAACACATAGTTAAAATCAGATGCTTCATTTAAAAGACGAACGGCAGTACGAAAAAAACTGTTTTTAAACCTGGTAGTTCTACATTTCAGGCTGCGGTACCTTCTTCTTGAGGGCATGAGGGAAAAGAGTTCAGAGGCAGGATAAGTAGGGTCTCTAGAAATCCGCACAGCTCTGGCCAGACAGCGTTGTTTTGCCAAATCTTGTACATTTGGCAACGGGGCTCCAATGATCCTCTCCGCAGCCCTCACCACTTTCCTCAGTGCTTTCCAGTCCGAAGCGCTGCAGCTATCCTGCCACAGAGAGCTGCTGCTGGTTAGCACGCTCTCTATGGTCCCTCTGTAAAAAGTGGTGAGGACTGACTTACTGAGATGGGCCCTCTTTAGCCTCTGCAGAAAGACCAAGCGCTGGTGAGCTTTCTTGATGACGGAGGAGGTGTGCAGGGACCAGGTGAGGTTGTTCGTCACATTAACTCCCAGGAACTTAGTAGACTGCACAATTTCCACAGCAGTGTTCTTAATGTAGACCGGGATGTGTATCAGCTGTTTCTTCCTGAAGTCGATCACCAGTTCTTTTGTTTTTTCGACATTCAGTATACATGTCCCGTATATAAGGGAAGTCTGGCAACCCTAAGTTAGTATCGCCAATCCACCTAACCTGTGTGTCTTTGGACTGTGGTAGGTAACCGGAGCACCCAGAGAAAAAACAAACAGGCATGGGGAGAGCATGCAAACTCGATGCAGGGAGGACCCATTATTAATTACATGTAAGAGGGTAGACTTTTGCATCTTGGGGTTTATCTTTTTTATATTTTTAAGCTCTTTTGTGTCTGAAATGAGTTTGCTGTCTCAGTTTGGAAGTTTTTGAGGTTTTCTGGAGTCAATAATAATTTAGCTTTAGATTAGATTAGATTCAGTTTTTGTCATTTCTGTATCTTGCACTCTTTTAGTTTCCCCTTTTTGTTTTAAATTTCATTTTAAGGAATGTTTCTGATTATTTTTTGCTTGTATCCATATTAGTGCTTAACTGATAATTAAATTTAATATTGCTCTTCAGATTCTCAAGTCCTGTGTTTATTTCTTTTGAAAATTCTAAGATCGTAACACAGATGTTGAATGATAGCACAATTGATGTCTGGACTGAATGAATGCTGAATTACGTTCATTTGTTTAATTACTGTACTCCGTGGTTTAGGCATTTGAACATATGTTATGATGTATCCATTATATATATTTTTAAGTTATACATCTGTATATTATATATTGGCTTTTTGCTTGTGTTAGTGAGGGCAAGTGTGAAAATTGTATTCAATTCTACTAGTGACATATGGCAATAAAGTAATTAACTATCCACCTACACTTACCTCACAGTAGTTGAGCCCACAGGTCCATTAAAATATTCCATAAAGTACCTCCCCAAGTAGCGTGAAGACTGTGTGCACTGATTGATTTTTGCTGTAAGTGATTAATATTCAAATAGAATTTTCTAGATTATTTAACTGATTCACTGACAAGCCGAGATACAGGGAACATTAATCTAGTGAGACGGACATCCTCTGAAGAAGAGTAAGGAGGACAAAAAAAAGTTAATCAATTCAGGTACGTTGAAATATAAATATACAGGGCCTATGAAAGTATTCACATATTTGGAAGTTTTCACATTTTATCGTTATACAACATTAAATCACAATAGATTTACTTTGGCTTTTTTGACACTAATTAACAGAAACGGACTCTTTAATGTCAACTGATCTCCGCAAAGTGGTCTAAATGAATTACAAGTAGAAAACAGAAAATAATTGATCCGTTAAGTACTCACGTCCTTCAAGTCAGTATTTAGTAGAATGACAGCCATGAGAGCCTTGAGCGTTGGTGCTCACATCTCTCTTTCTCTAGCAGCTTTCCATGTTTGCACTATGATATTCTTCTTCATTCTTCTTTACTAAACTGCTCAAGCTTGGTCAGGCAACAACAGCAACAATACAATTCCTTTCTAATGCACATTTTCATACAGCAGTGTAGCCCAAAGTGCTTTACAGGATGGCAAAAAGAAAGTTACAAGAAGGTCCGTATATACTATTTGGTATTTGAAATTTCATTTCAGAAAATATCATTTAAAAAAAAAAAGAGACACTTACTTTTTTTTCAACTTAAAAGGGAAAAATGAAAAACGCAAAACAATTACTTTTTTTCCTTTTGTTCTTTCACACATCAGAAAAGAAAAATGCAAGAAACAGAACGAGAAAACGCCCTTTATTTCATAATAAGTAACAACAATAACGTTCATAAAAGAACTGCTACATCAATGAAGCAAAGTTTGCAAAGCATGAATTTTTACCTGAAATATGCAACTCAGTTTTTCTGCAGTCATGTCCATGTCCTGGAGTGTCACTCTTTTACTGTTCCAAAAAACAACGTAATGGGTCCTGCTGATGCCAGTGTAACTTCAAGGCCGTCGAAAATGCATCTGTTTTGTTGTTTTTGAGCATATTACACTTTCGTTATTTGAATCACAAATAAATCCAGAAAAATATGTGTAACTTTAAGTTTCTGACTGCTATTTGTTATCATATTTAAAAATACCTTATTTTCCTTCATTTTATTCTTTAATCAAAAATCAAAATCTGAAAATTCCTTTCATTTTTGTTTTTCGTTTTTGCTTCTAAAATGAAATTTAAAATACCATAAAGTACACGGACCCAAAAAGGGCAGTTCGTAGCGCTATAGCGCGAACTCCTGCAATGTTAGTTTTCTCTGTTATTGAAGGCTTTCTCACTGTTATTCAATGTTTTTACATTTAGTTTACTATTATGCTGTGCATTCTATGGTATTATTAACTATATTTGTGCTTAAAAGTCTTTAAAAAAAATATATTTACATACAGTTCATACGGTCTGGAACGGATTAATTGTATTTACATACAGTCCTATGGGGGAAATTACTTCGGGTCACGACCAAATCGGGTTACGACCAGAGGTTTGGAACGAATTACGGTCGTGACCCGAGGTCTAACTTTTGCTATGTTCCTTAAGTGAAAGAAAGCAGTCCTAGTCATTTGGTTAATGTGTGATTTAAAGTTTAGGTCGGAGTCGATGATTACCCTTAAATTCTTTACAGCCAACTTAAATTTTTAAGCCTAAGGGATCAAGTTTATTTCCAATATCCTCACTACAGTGCATCCAGAAAGTATTCACAGCGTATCACTTTTTCCACATTTTGTTATGTTACAGCCTTATTCCAAAATGGATTAAATTCATTTTTTTCCTCAGAATTCTATACACAACACCCCATAATGACAACGTGAAAAATGTTTATTTGAGGTTTTTGCAAATTTATTAAAAATAAAAAAAACTGAGAAATCCCATGTACATAAGTATTTACAGCTTTTGCTCAATACTTTGTCGATGCACCTTTGGCAGCAATTACAGCCTCAAGTCTTGTTGAATATGATGCCACAAGCTTGGCACACCTATCCTTGGCCAGTTTCGCCCATTCCTCTTTGCAGCACCTCTCAAGCTCCATCAGGTTGGAAGGGAAGCGTCGGTGCACAGCCATTTTAAGATCTCTCCAGAGATGTTCAATCGGATTCAAGTCTGGGCTCTGGCTGGGCCACTCAAGGACATTCACAGAGTTGTCCTGAAGCCACTCCTTTGATATCTTGGCTGTGTGCTTTGGGTTGTTGTCCTGATGAACCGTCGCCCCAGTCTGAGGTCAAGAGCACTCTGGAGCAGGTTTTCATCCAGGATGTCTCTGTACATTGCTGCAGTCATCTTTCCCTTTATCCTGATTAGTCTCCCAGTCCCTGCCACTGAAAAACATTCCCACAGCATGATGCTGCCACCACCATGCTTCACTGTAGGGATGGTGCCAGGTTTCCTTCAAACGTGACGCCTGGCATTCACACCAAATAGTTCAATCTTTGTCTCATCAGACCAGAGAATTTTCTTTCTCATGGTCTGAGAGTCCTTCAGGTGCCTTTTGGCAAACTCCAGGTGAGCTGCCATGTGCCTTTTACTAAGGAGTGGCTTCCATCTGGCCACTCTACCATACAGGCCTGATTGGTGGATTGCTGCAGAGATGGTTGTCCTTCTGGAAGGTTCTTCTCTCTCCACAGAGGACCTCCGGAGCTCTGACAGAGTGACCATCGAGTTCTTGGTCACCTCCCTGACTAAGGCCCTTCTCCCCCGATCACTCAGTTTAGATGGCCGGCCACCTCTAGGAAGAGTCCTGGTGGTTTCGAACTTCTTCCACTTACGGATGATGGAGTCCACTGTGCTCATTGGGACCTTCAAAGCAGCAGAAATTTTTCTGTAACCTTCCCCAGATATGTACCTTGAGACAATCCTGTCTCGGAGGTCTACAGACAATTCCTTTGACTTCATGCTTGGTTTGTGCTCTGACATGAACTGTCAACTGTGGGACCTTAAATAGACAGGTGTGTGCCTTTCCAAATTATGTCCAATCAATTGAATTTACCACAGGTGGACTCCAATTAAGCTGAAGAAACATCTCAAGGATGATCAGGGGAAACAGGATGCACCTAAACTCAATTTCGAGCTTCACGGCAAAGGCTGTGAATACTTATGTACATGTGCTTTCTCAATTTTTTTATTTTTAATAAATTTGCAAAAACCTCACGTAAAATTTTTTCACGTTGTCATTATGGGGTGTTGTGTGTAGAATTCTGAGGAAAAAAATGAATTTAATCAATTTTGGAATAAGGCTATAACATAACAAAATGTGGAAAAAGTGATGCACTGTGAATACTTTCCGGATGCACTGTATATCCATGTTTGCCAATCACTAAGATTTCTGTTTAATTCTTATTTAGTTTGAGGAAGTTACTACTCATCCAATCAGAAATACTGTTAATACATTGGATCAGACAGCCAAGAGTGTCAGGGTCATCAGGTGTTGTATTGTTGGTTGGGAGCATGCGCTGTGTGCATTGTCTGCATAGCTGTGGTAGCTCACCTTGTGCATTGCAATGACCTGGCCTAATGGAAGCATACAGATAGCAAAAAGCAGCAGATCCAGAATCAATCCTTGTTGTACACAATATACAATATCATGTATCTCCGAAGTATAATCACCACAACTAACAAAGAATGTTCTATCTGTTAAGTAACAGTGAAACCAATTTAAGACACTGCCAGAGAAGCCCACCCATTGTCTAAGGCAATTTATAAGAATACTAGTCATTTAGCTCGTTACAATAACGGGCACTAGAACAGTAGTAGAAAATATTAGTAGGAACAGTCTATATTAAATGGCAAGGGACTTTGACCTCATTCTTTTTGTTGGTCGTATTTTTCTTTCTTTCAGCCTTTCTTTTGTTGATGTTTAGTTGCTGAGCTGACCGTTCTTCGTGGGCTGCTGCCGTGTATTGTGTGTCTTTAATTTTCTGTGACAGTAATACTGTCTTGTACATCCGCTGGCTTGTACGTCCGTAATATACCTTTAATTTTCTCTGGCGGTAATACAGGCGTGCACGTCAGTAATATTCCTTTAATCTCCTCTAACAGTAATACTGGCTTGTATGTGGCTGTAATATGCGTCACTGTATTGTGTACCTTTAATTTCCTCTCGCAGTAATACTGGTTTGTATTTCCGTAAAACGCCTGTAACTTTCTCTGACAGTAATATCGCGCATCGTACCGTGCCCCGCGCATGCGCACTTCACCAGAAGACACACACACACGGACACCTGGACGCACACACAGGGATTTTATTAAAGAGGATTGTAGTCTATGGTGTCAATTGCTGCACTCAAGTCTAAGAGAACAAGAACAGATATATGGCCTCTGTCCACATTCATTTGCAAATCATTCATTACTTTAACCAGTGTAGTTTCTATACGATGATTTATTCTAAAACCTGACTGAAATGTGTCAAGAATAGAATGTTTATCCATGAGGATCATGAGCAAACAGCCTTGGTCAAGACCGGCCACAAATTCTCAGATGGATTGAGATCTGGACTCAGACTCACTCCACAACATTAACAATGTTGTTTTTAAGATATTTCTATATGCCTTTTGACTTTATTCATGTTGTTGTTCTTTTACTGGAAAACAAATCTTCTCCCAAGGTTCTGGTTCCTCGCAAACTGCATCAGATTTTCCTCCAGGATTTCCGTGAATGTTACTGCATTCATTTTACGCTCACAGGCATGATGCTGCCACCATCAGGCTTCATGGTGGGGATGGTGTGTTTTATACAGTGTGCGATTATTAAGCATGGTATTTAGTTTGTTAGCCCAAAGCTCCATGTTGGTCTTCTCAGACCATACAGCCTCTTTCCATCTGACTTCAGAGTCTCCCATGTGTCTTCTGGCAAACTCCAGCTGAGATGCCCTATGCATTTTTCCTCTTTGCTGTTCTCCCATAAAGCTGTGGCTGGTGAAGTGCCCACCCAACAGTCTTTATCACTGTAGCTTGTAACTACTTCAGAGTTCTTAGAGCTTTCTTGGTGACCTTGTTTGAATGTTTTGTCTTAAACAGCATCTGGTCCCTTACCACTCACCCATCTTTATTTTCTGAAAAATACAATGAGTCAGTTTCATAGTGATCTGACTACTTGACTTTCTCAGTAAAGTTCTTTATTATTTGCACTGCTGTTATTTGCTAATGGTTTCCTTTTACAATTTGTATTTCTAGATTTTTATTCCTGCTTATTTTTCTTATTCTAATTCACAACTCTGTGTTTAATGTATTTTCTATTATGTGGTGTTTAGTGTTTGATGTTAGCTTTTGTCTATTGCTATTTTTTTTTCATTCTCTATGCTTTTTATGCTTTTTGTACCCTTTTGAATATTTTAAAGCACTTTGAGCAAGGAAAATCATGGAAAAGAAATTATATCAATAAAATGCATTATGATTTTGCATGATCACTGAGCTTTTGTGGATGGCTTGCTCTAGCTGATTTACAGCTGGGCCAAACTTTTTCAGTTTCTTCATGTTTGATTCAAATGGTGTGACCAGCAGGGGGAGCCACTGAACCCCTAAACCCAGAGACGCAACACTGCAGCACCACAGTGAGTTCAAACAGAAGATTTGTTTTATTTTACAATACCTTCACAGATCTCCAAATCCACATTATAATACAATATGTTCTCTTGTCTACTTCCATACCTCTCACATAGTCTCACGCAGTCACATCCACTCTCCTCCCGACTCTTCTTTTATCTTGGATGTAGGAGTACTTCCAGTGCCACAGCACTCTACACTGAAAGACCTTCTGGGTCAAGTGGAAGTGCCTCAAAGAGAGTATAACAATCTCCTGCAGATCCCTCTGGTGGTAACCAAGATCCCTGACAGGGGTGTTCTATGGGACTGCAATTCCCAGCCTGCCCTGGCACTATCCATATGGGAGTAACACCCATGTGATGCTTCCAAGATGTGCATTGAAGAAAGACATACCTCCTTTTATCCTTCCTTCAAAGTTGGACTCTCATCCTGGCAAGGAACTGCCCCCCATCCTTGTCCTTGCATTATGACCTCCTGCTCTAGCAAGGAACCTGCCTCCATCCTGGTCGGGACCCCAGTCCATCCAACATAGCACTCACACTGGATATTCGGTAACTTGGATATTTGCTTGTCTCCATCCAATAACTTGTGATTTTCAATCTCCTTTTCATGGAGTTCCTTGGTGTGCTCTTGTGCCTTCATTGTGTAGGTTAAGCCACCATACTAACACATCATAAGTTGTCCCTTCCTCATTCAGGGTTGTTTAGACCAGGGGTAGACAACGTCGGTCCTGGAGTGCCACAGTATGTGCAGGTTTTTGTTCCAACCCAGTTCCTTAACGAGAACTCAATTATTGCTGATGAAGCACATATTGCTTAAGTGACATTTTGATGCTTCATTTTAGTGGTCTCGCTTGTTAAGGTTCTCCAACCTTAATTGCTTATTTCAATCTTAAACTGCTGCATTCAGTGTTTTAATTGCTCCTTATTAGCAATAAGATGTAAAAGACAAAGCAGCCAGCAGTTCTCCAGCTAGCTTTTTTCCAATTACATCTGTGTGTGTTCATCATGCACAGTTTGATTTAATAAAACACTTAACAGAAAAATGTGACAGACTGAAAATGATCTGTTTTAGGCTTCAAATCATTTGGATGATATCCTTGGAAAGGAAAAACATCTACGATATAAAAGCCTTACATTGCACACACTAACAAGCCATAAAATTAAATAAGGTCTGAGATTGGCAATGATTGGTTTCTAATTAAGCAATTGGGTTGAATGAAAACCTGTAGCCACTGCGGCTCACCAGGACCGACATTGCCTACCCCTGTTTTACATCTTATTGCTAATAAGGAGCAATTAAAACACTGAATGCAGCAGTTTAAGATTGAAATAAGCAATTAAGGTTGGAGAACCTTAACAAGCGAGACACTAAAATGAAGCATTAAAATGTCACTTAAGCAATATGTGCTTCATCAGCAATAATTGAGTTCTCGTTAAGGGACTGGGTTGGAACAAAAACCTGCACATACTGTGGCACTCCAGGACCGACGTTGCCTACCCCTGGTTTAGACTACAATCAACTGTGACCCCAGACAGCTGGTCTCTTGAATTAATGATGTGACTTCTAAAACCAATGGGTGTCATGTTAAAGAGGGTGAATACTTATGAGATCATTTATCTGGTGTTTTATATTTGTAATTAATTTAGACCACTTTGCAGAGCTCTGTTGTCACTTTGACATTAAAAAGTCTTTTTTATTGATCAAAAGTAAAGTTAAATCCACTGGGATTCAAAACTGTATAGCAATAAAAAGTAAAAACTTCCAAGGGTCTGAAAACCTTTTTTATAGGCACTGTATATTATTATAAGGATTTACCTTTTAAGCTTATTATACGCTGTGGCGATCTCTAATGGAAGCAGCAGAAAGAAGAAGAAGAAGAAGATACAATACAATACAATTTATTTTTTGTATAGCCCAAAATCACACAAGAAGTGTCGCAATGGGCTTTAACAGGCCTTGTTTTTTGACAGCCCCCCAGTTCTGACTCTCTAAGGGAACAGTGAATAACTCCCAAAAAAAACCCTAGTAGGGAAAAAAAATGAAAGAAACCTTAGGAAAGGAAATTCAAAGACAAATCCCTTTCCAGGTAGGTTGGGCGTGCAGTGGGTGTCAAAAAAAGGGGTAAATACAATACAACACATAGAACAAAACATAAGTCATTCTCAATACAATACAATAGTGTAATAGAAATATTACAAATACAGAGCAGAATTCAAAAGTAGATGATATGACATAATACAATTTGGATTTGTTCAGAGTCCTGGAGACCTCGACCATCAAGCTGCCTCCCCCTATTGGCCATTCCACAGCTGAGACAGCGCTGGGCCAGCCAGTCCAATGAAAGAACCCCTCTATCTGATGATTCCTGCAATCCTCCATCAGAGATTTCTTTACCTTAGGCAGGCAGAACAACTTATAAGGTGGGCAGTGGCACCAAGGACCACATTTGAGTACCAAGAAGAGAAACAGAATAGGTGAGGGTTAGTAACAAATTATCATATTACTTATGTTTTAGTGCTAATGACTAACAACAGAGATGCAGTCTGTACAGTTAATCAGCAGCTCTAGTCAGGGTGTGCTAAACAGAAGTAGTGAGTCTTCAGCCAGGATTTGAAAGCTGTGACCAATGGGGCATCTCTTATAGTAGCAGGGAGACCATTCTACAGTTTAGGGGCCCTGTGACTAAAAGCTCGACCTCCCACTGTTATTTTATTAATCCTTGGAATCATAAGCAAACCGGTATCTTGAGATCTTAACTCTTTTAGGGCTAATTATCTTTTTTTCGTTTTGTCCCATGGGGCTAAATTTATTTCCCAAAAACCCCCATTTTCTAACAAGCACACAAAGCGATGGTTTCACACATAATCACTTATTTATGACAAATGTCAGTCTGTTTAGTGTTTCATGAGCCTCAACAGTATGTGAATTCAAATACTTACTACATATCTGTTGGTCTCATCACTCATAAGCGGACAGACAACTTCTGGCAAAACACAACTTGAAGTAGTCGAGGGGCTGGTAGTCCATAGTGTCCCCTAGAATGCCCAGATGTCAGCTTGCCTCTCACGGATCTATCTGTGTAGTCCTCCCAGGGTGAATGTTGCTGTAGGCGCGTCAGTTACACAAGCGTGTTCAGCACTACGATCAGCTGGGGACCAGTCAGCTGATGCAGGTACCTGACTCTCGTTTCGATTTCCAGATCATCTGCATCAAAATCAGAGTTCAATAAGTGTCCATGTAGTCCTCCCAGGTGAATGCTGTCGTAAGAGCATCAGGTGCACGATTAGCTGAGGACCGATCATCTGATGCAGGTACCTGACTTTCATTTTTTTCAATCTCCAGTTCCATCAAAATCGCACTTCGATAAGTGTCCATGTAGTCCTCCCAGGCAAACGTTGCAATAGGCATGTCAGCTGCACATTCAGCTGGGGACCGATCAGCTGATGCAGGTACCTGACTTTCGTTTTTTCGATTTCCAGATCACTTGCATCAAAATTGGAGTTCAATAAGTCAGAGTCGGATTCAGCAATAATATGCAAAAAATAAATAAATGATATGCACTGAGTATTTTGCTTTGCTCATTCGCTTCGCTCTTTCATCTGACATCGATGCCATTCTAGACATTGTTTACTCTCCACTACTCACACACATGCCGAGATTCGACGTCAAGTCAACGAGTCTAACAGACCTCCAAGTAAAGAGGGTCTACCTATAATGTTAATAGTGAGTTTTATCGATGTTTACAGCTTGTATCACCCTCTGCCCTGGATTAGTCGACATCTGCCCTTAACCCCTTGAGTTGACAAAATTCGACATCCGCCCTAAAAGAGTTAATGTGCGCTCTGGTTTGTAAGTCATGATAAGTTCAGTCAAGTAAACTGGACCTTGGCCATTTAAGGCTTTATATGTTAAAAGGAGGATTTTGAAATCCGCCCTAAACTTATCTCTTGACAAATTGTTAGAAGTAATTAAAATGTAACTGTTTAAAACTTTTGGACCAATATACCTTAGGGTAAAAAAGCAGTAGGGAGAAAGCATTGAGTAGTTGTTTTTGGGATGAGTCAAAAACAAGCAATTAATAGGGGCAGTCCCTTGCTGACCTTTGGCCTAGTCTTGGGTTTGTGGCCACTGCCGCTCAGCTCCTGGACTCTAAGTCCGGTCAGGCCACAGTAAAGGATAATGCCTCCACTGATGTCCTAGTTCCTGACGCTCAAGACATGTCCCTCTGCTTCACAAGAACTTTTTAGTCTTCCTCTTGGAAGCACTTCAGGGTCACATGGAAACCAGAGAGGTTCCCCACTGACATATCCCTCTAATGGCACCCAGGGACCCCGACAGGGCTGTACTCCAGGACTCCAACTCCCATGTTCCCCTGCGGGTGTCCAAACTGGGATGCCTCAGGAGGAACAATGCCACCCATTGTACGGGGTATTGAACTGCTCCTGGACTCCAGCTTCCACATGTCCTTCTGGCCGGCCAAGAAGTCATTTTCCCGTCCATCCAGCACAGCCGTCTGTCCTTCATAGCACTTACACATGCTAATTCTAACCTTTTTTATTTTTAGCTTTTCCTGCCCTGCCAACAGGAAGAAAGTAGTGAAGCGAAATCAGGTGAGCCTTGATGATGGGCTGTATGTTGGTATCAGATGTACTGTGCTGAATGTGTACTATTTAAAAAATAAATCCCATTATTTTTATTGCATTATGTTTATTAATTTTTTTATAGTGGAGCAAAGCAACAATGGTGTGCGTTGATGTAATAAACCTCAGCAGGAAAGGAAATCTTTATTGTCTGTTGCTCAGTACATGGCACAGTGGCTCTTGGTAAGACCTTCATTACTTTAGATAGAGAAGATGAAGAGCCAGGAAAATTAAATATCCTGTCAGAAAGTGCTCCAGGGAAAATGCTAATTACAAAATACAAAACAAAACAACTTTATAATTAAATTCATATAATACTAAAGGTGATTTCGTTTAATAAGTTTATTTACATGAGATGAGGATGAGGCTGCAAAGCAAATGGTTGATCTGAGGACGGATTTTAAATCACACAGACGCGTGGTAATACTGGAAAATGCCGCAGTCCTAATTAACATTTTATATTGGGATCTCCATTATGAGTAACCTGGCCTCTTTAAGCAGGGCTGTTATGCAGATGGGATTTTCAGATACGGCAGTAGGGGAAAAGGAATAGAAAGGGAACAGGACACAAGGGAAAGAGTAAGAGAAAAGAAATCAAATTAGCCACTGACGCATAAAAGTAACAGCAAAAAAGCACAGCAAAAGGAGCATACAAAATATTCATTGATTGGTAACTAATTCATTTTAATTTGGAGTTTGGCTAACAGAAACGTACAATGTACAGGACAGTACCATTATGCCACGCAAAGGCAAAGATGGATATTTTTTTTGAAAGAAACATCAGGAGATGAAACATAATCAAAAATCCAGGCCAAGTTCGATACAATTGTGATGTCTAACCCTAAATTCTAAGCCAAAATTCTTCATCAACAAAACACGTGCACATATTTATTAACTAGAAAGGCCAACAATACTGACAACTCTTTCAAATTGTACCTGCAACCTCAGACAACCAGGAAGTGTACTATGCTGACCTTTATACCTTTGACCCGGTGATGTCATGTGCTGCACACTTTTTGTTGGCCTTGCCTAATAACAGCATAGCAGACATCAACAGACATTGGTCATGATAACGGCACCCAAGGGAAAACCAAATAGTGTCGTAGGATGGGTGGTTTGTGAAGTGAGTCAGGGTTAGAATCGGCACTTCCAAGTCTGAGGTCATTGTTCTCAGCTGGAAAAGGTTGAAGGACGACCTCTTCAAGTATCTTGGGGTCTTGCTGATGAGTGAGGGAAGAAGGCACTGAGAGATTGACAGTTGAATCAGAGTGGTGTTCACAATCAGTTGGATGTTATACTGGTAACTCGTGGCAGAGGGAGAGAAACGACCCAAAAGACAAAGCTCTTGATTCACTGGTTGATCTATGCTTCTACCATCACCTATGGCCATGAGCTTTGGGTAGTCTGTGGATATAAGTGTTAGAAATGAGTTTCCTTTGCAGTGCATTTGGGCTCAGAGATAGGGTGAGAAAGAAGGTTTCAGAAGAGCTCAGAGTAGAGCCGCTGCTCCTCTTCAATGAAAGGTGCCAGTTGAGTGGTTTCTGGCATCTGATTAGAATGCTTCTCTGTGGAGGTGTTCTGGACATATCCAACTGAGAGGAAACCTTGAGGTACAGCTGTTCAACTGCTTATTAATGCAAACATCTAATCAGCCAATCACATGGCAGTAACTCATTTAGGCATGTAGACATTGTGAAGACGGCCTACTGAACTTCAGACCGAACACCAGAATGGGGAAGAAAAGTAATCGACGTGACTTTGAATGTGAAATGGTTGTTGGTGCCATATGGGCTGGTCTGAGTATTTCAGAAACTGTTGATCTACTGAGATTTTCACGCACAACTATCTCTAGGATTTACAGATGATGGTTTGAAAAAGAGATAATATCTAGTGAGTGGCATTTCTGTGGGCAAAAATGCATTGTTGATGCAAGAGGTCAGAGGAGAAATGGCCAAAATGGTTTGCGCTGATTGAAAGGCAACTGTAACTCAAATAAGCACTTGTTACAACCGAGGTATGCAGAAGAGCATCTCTGAATGCACAACACGTCGAACCTTGAAGCAGGTGGCCTACAGCAGCAGGAGACCACACCGGGTGCCACTCCTGTCAGCTAACAACAGGCAACTGAGGCTATAATTCACATGGGCTCACCAAAATTTGGCAGTAGAAGACCCCCGTGACCCTGTAGTTAGGATATAGCGGGTTGGATAATGGATTGTTGGATGGATATGTGAGATTGGAAAAACGTTACCTGGTCTGATGAGTCTCAATAAACGTTACCTGGAGCCTCATGTATAACGCCATGCTTAGAATTCACACTAAAACATGGCGTAAGGACAAAAGCGGAAATGTTCATATGCACAAAAACGTCCAGATGCATACATCTGTGCATTTTTCAACTTCCAAATTCTTCTGCTCCATAAATCCCGGTCAGCGTGACAAGTAACGCACGTGCACGTGCCTGCTACAACTCTCCAAACTCCTTCCAGAATTACACCTTTTTGAATATGCAAATCAATATAAATAGCCCTTAAGCTCAGCATTCTGTGAAAAGGCGAAGGAAAAACCATGGGGGAAAACAGAAGAATTCCAACGAATACCAAGAGGAGGCAAAGAAAAACATACTATTTGTTGGTTTAAGCAGTGGTATAAACAACAAAAGGAAGTTGATCGAGTGACATAGAGTGTCGGAGAAACTCTAAAGATCAAATTCACAAAGTCGCACAGTGCCCAAAATAAAAAAGAAGTTGTCAGATATCAAAGTCACCGTGAAAAGGCGAGTCGTAGCCCACTGTCTGAGTGTCATATGAAAGCTTATTAGGGTACAGAGAAAAAAAAATAGGCACAAAGTGGGAAAAAAGCACGAAATGTCGACTTTAATATCGAAATTTCCACTTTAATCACGTAGTTTATTTTGTCATTAAAGTAGAACATCATAAACTTCATCTTAAAATCGCTTAGTTTACTAGTTTCACAAATCCCATCGTGACTAAAGTAGGACGTTAAATGCTTTGTTTTGTATTTGATCTTTTATGTTCTCTATGTGTCTGAATCACTACCTGCTTCTTAAATGGGCTTTCTCTTCCTTTGACAGGACACAGAATCCATTACATTCGTGATATTACAGCTCTCTAAATAATTAAAATACTGAGATTTATAATTGATATCATTTTCATGATGATAGGAGTTAAAGGATGTTATTAAACATGGGAACACAGTGGCACAGTGATTGTTCATGCCTCACGCAAGATGCTTGGTGCGCCGTGCGCGACCTTTGATGAAATAATTTATTGCAGCTGTATTGTTTCTTTCAAACCCCCAATTCCTGTCCTTACTTTTCTTTCTCCAAATACCCAATCGCCACACAATCAGCTCTGTAATAGACATTAAGCCATCTGTAAACTTAATAATAATAATAATTCTTTGCATTTATATAGTGCTTTTCTCACTACTCAAACCGCTCAGCAATTGCAGGTTGAGGGCCTTGCTCAAGAGCCCAACAGAGCAGAGTCTCTTTTTGGCATTTACGGGATTCGAACCAGCAACCTTCAGATTGCCAGTGCAGATCCCTAGAATGTGCAGAATGCCGATTCTTCAAAACTTTTAAGGAACATCGAAATATCTTCATAGTACGTGTTTAATTATTCTATCCATCTATCCTTCCAGTGTCGCGCCAGGCCCAGCAAGAATACAGCACGAGGCAGGAACAATCCATGAACGGAGCACCAGCTCCTTGTTGGCGCTGTGGCACCGTGTCCTCACATGTTTAATTATTAACAATATCGATTATTTAAATAAAGTAAAAGTTTTATCTGTATAATATAATAAACATATTTTGCTGCATTTCATCTTAAAATTGATATCGTCATCATATGTAAATACGCTCTTTATAAAGTGTCTCAGGTTGTGCATTATTATAACTGTATCGCAAGTATACAGTGAGGTAATTGTACTAATAAGTACAAACAGTTCTACAAGGAGCATTTGATGGGCTGATTGAGTGCGTTTATAGTTCTTGGGATGAACCTGTTTCTGAACCGCGAGGAAAGGCTCTGAAGCATTTGCCGTATGAGAGCAGTTCAAATAGACAGCATGGCTGAGGCAGTGTGTGCTTGATGCTGTATACCGATAATTCTCTTTCCAATCAGCTGCTGTAAAGCTGTGATTCCCCACTCAGATACGGTAATATAAATACTCCAAGTGGTGCAGTGAGAATAATATGGAAAAAGATGATCCACTGTGGTAACCGCTAATGGGAGCAGCTGAAAGAAGAAGAAGAAGGTGCAGTGAGAGTAACAACGCTAAAGCAGCTATGGTATTTAGAATAGTTTGACCATTCTGTGGACCATTATATTGTTACAGGTTATTACAATCAGATGCATTAAACTAATAAACAATATACGGTTAATTTCAGTGTATATGATAAAGCCGCGTCAGGGATGTGGATCTAAAAAAGAAAGGGAAACCACACTGGAACAAAAGCACTGCTTTGACGCTGGGTGCCGCCAGTTTGCAAAACCGAGTGGAGAACTTGCGTACGCCAAGCATTTAGCTACTGTGAAAATGTGTGTGGCTTTATGCCAAGTTTAGGTTTTATACATCGCGATGTGAGCTTGGAAACGGGCTTACACAACATTTTTGTGTGTACGCACAATTTATACATGAGGCCTCTGGTCTGATGAGTTTCAATTTCTGCTGCGACATTCTGATGGTAGGTTCAGAATTTGGCATCAACAACAGGAAAGCATGAATCCATCCTGCCTTGTATCAACAGTTCAGGATGGTGGTAGAAGTGGTGTAATGGTGTGAGAGATATTTTCTTGGCACACTTTAGGACACAGTGCAAATTTAGCATCGTTTAAATGCCACAGTATACCTGAGTATTGTTGCTGACCATGTCCACCCTTTATGACCGCAGTGTATCCATCTTCTGATGGGTGCTTCCAGCAGGATAACACACCATGTCACAAAGCTCAAATCATCTCAGACTGGTTTCTTGAACATGACAATGAGTTCACTGGACTCAAATGGCCTCCACAATCACTAGATCTCAATCCAGCAGAACACCTTTGGGATGTGATGAAATAGGAGATTCACATCATGGATGTGCAGCAACAGCGTGATGCTGTCATGTCAATATGGGCCAAAATCCTTGAGGAATGTGTCTAGCACCTGTCTGAATCTATGCCATAAAGAATAATGGCAGCTCTGAAGGTAAAAGGTGGTCCAACCCGGTACTAGCAAGGTGTACCTAATAAAGTGGCCAGTGAGTGTTTATCTCATAGCTGGGAATACCTTGGCATCTCCCCAGAAGAATAGAAGTAGAGAAAAGGGATATCTGGGCATCCTTATTTAGATTGCTGATCCCACAATCCTGACTGGTCAGGGTAGAAAATGGATAGATAGATTCCCTTTTTTAATTTTGCATGAGTTTTAGACCAGACACTCATATTTCTGTTCCATATTACCTTAATTATTAGTTTTGAGTTGGCTATGAGTGAGTGTGGGTGCTCGTTTGTGTGCTGTCATGATTTGACACTATTTTAATTCTTTGCAGTTTTTCCTTGGCTTCAAAAAAATCATTAAGTTGTCATTTTGAGGTCAAGGTATTCAGTAGTTGCATTTATTCTTTGTTTTGATGCACTTTTTTGAGAGATTCATTTTGAATTCTTTCTCTTGCAGCACCATATTGCTTTAGTATAAACACTGCTATTCTTGTTGTACAGTTGCCTAGTTGTTGCGACACCTAACAATCTGAGGTGTGCTTCGTGTGACACCAATGTCATGAAGAGATAAAGGTCAGACTTCCTCGTTTACAAATTATCTGAGTACAGATCATAGGATATCTGAAAAAGTGAGCACAGACTATTTTTTTCACTAACCCACTCTAAATGAGTGCCGATGCCTGTCCAAAGCATTGTGTCGGCAGTGACCTATTTACACATGAAAAAGATGGATAACTAGTTTCATCTGATGGGAAAACAACTGTCACCTATTTCAAGTAAGCCACCACAGGAGCCTAGGCCATTACAGAATTTTAAATAACTGTCCTCTGAAATGACTCTGAAAACATCAAGGAAACAAGCCAAGTCTTTTTCAGAAGATAAGCCAAAGTTCAGTTTAGCCGTTGGGCCTTTTTCTGAAAGAAGCACTGTTTGGTTTGACAGCACACCTGCCGAACCCCTCTAATTGTTTTGTGACATTAAAGTCGAGTTTATTATGGCACATGTACGGTATCAGGTGTCAGGGAGTCACGTCACATTCCATCTGATAACCATTGTTCTGTAAAAGTGTAATTATATAAACTGTTTACAGTGTTTGTTTTCAAACTGGTTGGATAAGATGACTGGTCACAATGACCGCTGTGAAAGATATACAGTATCTGTGTTCTGAGCCATTATTCACCATCTACATGTAATCATATTATTTTGTTACTGTATATAATCTTGTACTTGCTGCTTAATAAATTAATTATTGTAAACCGTCTGAACTTTTACCCTGCTCTCACAAGTATTAATGCTAGATGTATCCTTTTACTTGGATTGAGGCTATGAATTAGCTGCTAAATTTGATTAGGTACTTTAAGGGGCCATGATAGTTTGAAAGTAAATAAAAATAGTGTGTCTCCTCTTGGACATGACTATTAACGATACCAGATTCAAGAGGTGATGCCAACTGCAGCCAGCATGGACCATGATATAGTGGTAGTGGTAGTGAGGAACAAAGATACAAGGAAGAAACAGCAAGAGGAATTGGTGTCCACACTACCCAAGTCTAAATGAATAGATGGATGTTTGAGTAGTGAACTTTTAAATGTACTGTATATTAATTATTCATTTCATGAGTGTGTTTTTAAAAGTTTTTATTCTTTTAAAGGCCTGGTTTTGGAAGTGGCCTTGGGATTGTTTTAATTATGGGGTTTTAACAGTGCTTTTTATGTGCATTTGGTTTTAGAGTAGGCATGAGAAGGCCACCCCATGCACCCTGTCCACCATGTGCACAACTGGTGTCTTGTGAGAGGAGAAGTGTGATGAGGCATATTATGGGGCCATGGCAGTGTGTAATTTAAAATAAATAGAAACAGTGTGGCTCATCTCGAACATGACTATTAATGGTTCCAGTCTCAAGAAGTGATACCAGGTACAGCCAACCCAGACCATCACACTGAATACTTGGTTTTCTGATTAATACTTAAGTAAATATTATTTTGGTTCAATAATATATATATATATATATGGTCCATTATGTTCCACATATTAGAACGCCGATTCTTCAAAACTTTTAAGGAACATCGAAATATCTTCGTAATGTTTAATTATTCTGTCCATCTATCCTTCCAGTGTCACGCTAGCCACTGCATGAAAAGAGCGCGAGGCAGGAACAAACCGTGAATGAAGCTCAAGCTCGTTAGTGCTGCGGCACCGTGTAGTTAAAGTTTTATCTGTATAATATAATCAACATATTTTGCTGCATTTCATCTTGAAAATGATATCGTCATCATATGTAAATACACGCTTTATAAAGTGGCTCAGGTTGTGTAATATTATAACTGTATCATAAGTACAATTACCTCACAGTAACTTGCAAGTACAAACAGTTCTACAAGGAGCACTTGATGGACTGATTGAGTGCGTGTATAGTTCTTGGGATGAAACTGTTTGTGAACCGTGAGGTCCAAACAGGAAAGGCTGTGAAGCGTTGGTCGGATGAGAGCAGTTCAAATAGCGAATGGCTGAGGCAGCGAGTGCTTGATGCTGTATACTGATAATTCTCTTTCCAATCGCTGTAGATCTGTGATTGACACTCAGATACAGTGATATAAATAATCCGAGTGGTGCAGTGTGAGTAATATGGAAAACTCCTGTGCCAACCCCTAACGGGAGCAGCTGACAGAAGAAGAAGAAGGTACAGTGAGAGTAACAACGCTAAAGCAGTTATGGTATTTAGAATAGTTTGACCATTCTGTGGACCATTATATAGTTACAGGTTAATTACAATCAGATGCATTAAATTTATGAACGATATGCGGTTAATTTCAGTGTATTTGATTAAGCCGCCATTGTGGATGTGGATCTAAGAAAGGGTAACCACACAGGAACAGTAGCACTGCTTTGACACTGGGTGCTGCCAGTCTGCAAAACCGAGCGGAGAACTTGTGTACGACAGGGTATGAGGTACCGTGGAAAAGTGTGTGGCTTTACGCCAAGTGTAGGTTTTCTACATCGTGATTTGAACGTGGAAAAGTTCTTACGCAACATTTCTGTGCGTACACACCGTTTATACATGAGGCCCCTGGACCAGATAATATTTACCCTTGAGTTAAGGAGGCTAGGGACTACATATATAAACCTTTGACATATATTTTGAGGAAGTCACTGCACATTGGGGAGATTGCAAAGTATTGTAAAATACCAAATATTATCCCGTTATATAAAGATACAAGGAACTATAGGACAGTAAACATAACGCGCATTACAAGAAAAGGAAGGAATTATTAAGGATATGATTTAGCAGCACATGGCAAGTACAGGAGTTTTTCTGAACAGTCTGCATGGGTTCAGAAGAGGGAGGTCATGTTTTACTAAGATGCTGGAATTCTATGAGGAAGCAACAAAAGGATATAATCAAAGTGGAGCATCTGATATTATTTATCTTGACTTTCAGAAAGCATTTGATAAGGTGCCACATGAGAGGTTGGACATCAAACTAAAAGAAGTGGGAGTTCAAGGTGATTTTTGTATATGGATGCAGAATTGACTCAGACACAGGAAGTAGAGAGTGAAGGTGTGAAGAACCTGATCAGAATTGGCTGATGTTAAGAGTGGTGTTCTACAGGGTCAGTGCTATGGCAGCTGTTGTTTTTAATATATATATATATATATATATATATATATATCTGCGGTGGGTTGGCACCCTGCCCTGGATTGGTTCCCTGCCTTGTGCCCTGTGTTGGTTGGGATTGGCTCCAGCAGACCCCCGTGACCCTGTGTTCGGATTCAGCGGGTTGGAAAATGGATGGATGGATATATATATATATATATATATATATATATATATATATATATATATATATATAATATATCTATCTATTATATAAAAAAATCTTTGGTCGAGACATGATCATCTCAGAGAGACACTTTGTCCTGCGAGACTACTTGCACGTCACGCCCTACTTACAAACAATTTCTCAGAGACACTTTAATGTATCGCGAGACAAGGAAGTGAGACAAAAGAACAGCTGCTGTTAAGGCTTTTAAATGATCGTCACGCAGCACAGCAGCAGCAGCTTCTTTACAAGCTTTTAAATGATAGACGCGCAGCGCGACATGCAGAATACGCAGCTCGGTAGCAGCAGCTGCAAGCCAGCAGCTGATCCATCCGTATCTCCTTAGTGTGTGTTCAAAACCCCCCCCCCCCGCCCCTTCATGACGCGAGTGGCAGAGATGCGAAGTGGAAAGTGTGAAGCACGCCCCGGGGGGGGGTGTGGGGGGTGGCGAGTGAAGCAAGTATATATATATATATATATACTTAATATATATAGTATATTATATATAAATGATTTTGATAGTATGACATTTTTTAACTTTTCTGAGACTGTCCCCAATGGGACGATAAGCCGAAATGCAATTGACGTGTCTGTCAAAGGCTGCTTCTCCATTGCCATTGGGTGATGTGGGGAACACTATAGCTTGGCCACTGACCTGGCCTCAGTCCTGCCTGTTTGCTGGGTCTGTGTGTAGTAGAGTGGTAGCTCCTGCTGCAATAAATAACCTTGCTGTTCCTGTTTTGAGTTGAATAAAGCTGTTTTTCCTGAAATCCTTAGACTCAGCCTTGTCTTTTGGGTGCAAGGCAGCACATCACTATACGAATATAAGTAACAAGTTGGTTACATTTTCAGATGATACAAATATAGGTGGATTGGCAGATAATTTGGAATCCATTAATTCATTACTTGTTCTGTGCCCCAGTTAATACACATTATCGTCAATACACTAATAATCCAATTGCCCTTCATTTTCTCAGAATATGTAATTAAGCAGGAAACACTTTAAGACAAACAAGCTTTTATCTGTTGCACCTCTACACAACAACCACCTTTTTCCACCCTCTCAAATATATACAGTATTTTATGCTTAGAAAATGTCAGAGATTAAAATCTTAGAGACTTCTACATATATTAAGTTTTTGAATCTTATGAACAATTAAGCTTCAGATTTAACTTCTCATCAACACAATTTTCCCACTACTTTCAAATTAGAAATCTGGCTAAACCAATCCTGCCCAATTTTCCTCACCTGCAACTTATTTCTATTCCAGAAGAAATATTGATTAGTCTTGAAGACTCAGATAGCATCTCCACGATTTATAAAAATATTTTAAGACTCTTCTTTTCAAACATCCCAGGGTACAATGGTGAAAGGATCTTTCAATTAACATCTCAAAAACGGAGTAGAAGGCAGCCATGTATAGAATATACCCATCCATCCATCCATTGTCTCCTGCTTATCCGAGGTCGGGTCGCGGGGGCAGCAGCTTGAGCAGAGATGCCCAGACTTCCCTCTCCCCGGCCACTTCTTCTAGCTCTTCCGGGAGAATCCCAAGGCATTCCCAGGCCAGTCGAGAGACATAGTCCCTCCAGCGTGTCTTGGGTCTTCCCCGGGGCTTCCTCCCGGTTAGACGTGCCCGGAACACCTCACCAGGGAGGCGTCCAGGAGGCATCCTGATCAGATGCCCGAGCCACCTCATCTGACTCCTCTCGATGTGGAGGAGCAGCGGCTCTACTCTGAGCCCCTCCCGGATGACTGAGCTTCTCACCCTATCTTTAAGGGAGAGCCCAGACACCCTGCGGAGGAAACTCATTTCAGCCGCTTGTATTCACGATCTCGTTCTTTCGGTCACTACCCATAGCTCATGACCATAGGTGAGGGTAGGAACATAGATCGACTGGTAAATTGAGAGCTTCGCCTTGCGGCTCAGCTCCTTTTTCACCACGACAGACCGATGCAGAGCCTGCATTACTGCGGATGCCGCACTGATCCGCCTGTCGATCTCACGCTCCATTCTTCCCTCACTCGTGAACAAGACCCCGAGATACTTGAACTCCTCCACTTGGGGCAGGATCTCGCCACCAACCCTGAGAGGGCACTCCACCCTTTTCCGGCTGAGGACCATGGTCTCGGATTTGGAGGTGCTGATTCTCATCCCAGCCGCTTCACACTCGGCTGCGAACCGATCCAGAGAGAGCTGAAGATCACGGCCTGATGAAGCAAACAGGACAACATCATCTGCAAAAAGCAGTGACCCAATCCTGAGCCCACCAAACCGGACCCCCTCAACGCCCTGTCTGCGCCTAGAAATTCTGTCCATAAAAGTTATGAACAGAATCGGTGACAAAGGGCAGCCCTGGCGGAGTCGAACTCTCACTGGAAACGGGTTCGACTTACTGCCGGCAATGCGGACCAAGCTCTGGCACCGATCGTACAGGGACCGAACAGCCCTTATCAGGGGGGCCAGTACCCCATACTCTCGGAGTACCCCCCACAGGATTCCCCGAGGGACACGGTCGAATGCCTTTTCCAAGTCCACAAAACACATATAGACTGGTTGGGCAAACTCCCATGCACCCTCCAGGACCCTGCTAAGGGTATAGAGCTGGTCCACTGTTCCGCGACCAGGACGAAAACCACACTGTTCCTCCTGAATCCGAGGCTCGACTATCCGACGGACCCTCCTCTCCAGGACCCCTGAATAGACTTTTCCAGGGAGGCTGAGGAGTGTGATCCCTCTGTAGTTGGAACACACCCTCCGATCCCTCTTCTTAAAGAGGGGGACCACCACCCCGGTCTGCCAATCCAGAGGCACTGTCCCTGATGTCCATGCGATGTTGCAGAGGCGTGTCAACCAAGACAGTCCTACAACATCCAGAGCCTTGAGGAACTCCGGGAATATCTCATCCACCCCCGGGGCCCTGCCACCAAGGAGTTTTTTGACCACCTCGGTGACCTCAGTCCCAGAGATGGGGGAGCCCACGCCTGAGTCCCCAGGCTCTGCTTCCTCATTGGAAGGCATGTTAATGGGATTGAGGAGGTCTTCGAAGTACTCCCCCCACCGACCCACAACGTCCCGAGTTGAGGTCAGCAGCGCACCATCCCCACCATATACAGTGTTGACACTGCACTGCTTCCCCTTCCTGAGACGCCGGATGGTGGACCAGAATCTCCTCGAAGCCGTCCGAAAGTCGTTCTCCATGGCCTCCCCAAACTCCTCCCACGCCCGAGTTTTTGCCTCAGCAACCACCAAAGCCGCATTCCGCTTGGCCTGCCGGTACCTATCAGCTGCTTCCACGGTCCCAAAGGACAAAAGGGTCCTGTAGGACTCCTTCTTCAGCTTGACGGCATCCTTCACCGCCGGTGTCCACCAACGGGTTCGGGGATTGCCGCCACGACAGGCACCGACCACCTTACGGCCACAGCTCCGGTCAGCTGCCTCAACAATAGAGGCACGGAACATGGCCCATTCGGACTCAATGTCCCCCACCTCCCTCGGGATTTGGTTGAAGTTCTGCCGGAGGTGGGAGTTGAAGCTGCTTCTGACAGGGGGCTCTGCCAGACGTTCCCAGCAGACCCTCACAACACGTTTGGGCCTACCACGCCTGACCGGCATCCTCCCCCACCATCGAAGCCAACTCACCACCAGGTGGTGATCAGTTGACAGCTCCGCCCCTCTCTTCACCCGAGTATCCAAGACATGTGGCTGCAAGTCCAACGACACGACCACAAAGTCGATCATCGAACTCAGGCCTAGGGTGTCCCAGTGCCAAGTGCACATATGAACACCCCTATGCTTGAACATGGTGTTCGTTATGGACAATCCGTGACAAGCACAAAAGTCCAATAACAAAACACCGCTCGGGTTCAGATCGGGGGGGCCATTCCTCCCAATCACGCCCTTCCAGGTCTCACTGTCATTGCCCACGTGAGCATTGAAGTCTCCCAGCAGAACGAGGGAGTCCCCAGAAGGTATGCCCTCTAGCACCCCCTCCAGGGACTCCAAAATGGGTGGGTACTCCGAACTGCTGTTCGGTGCATACGCACAAACAACAGTTAGGACCCGTCCCCCCACCCGAAGGCGAAGGGAGGCTACCCTCTCGTCCACTGGGGTAAACCCCAATGTACAGGCTCCAAGTCGGGGGGCAATAAGTATACCCACACCCGCTCAGCGCCTCTCACCAGGGGCAACTCCAGAGTGGTACATAGTCCAGCCCCTCTCAAGGAGATTGGTTCCAGAGTCCAAGCTGTGCGTCGAGGTGAGTCCGACTATATCTAGCTGGAACCTCTCAACTTCGCGCACTAGCTCAGGCTCCTTCCCCTTCAGAGAGGTGACATTCCACGTTCCAAGAGCCAGCTTCTGTAGCCGAGGATCGGACCGCCAAGGTCCCTGCCTTCGGCCACCACCCAACTCACACTTCACCCGACCTCCTTGGCCCCTCCCATAGGTGGTGAGCCCATGGGAAGGGGGACCCACGTTGCCTCTTCGGGCTGTGCCCGGCCGAGCCCCATGGGTGCAGGCCCGGCCACCAGGCGCTCGCCATCGAGCCCCACCTCCAGGCCTGGCTCCATAGTGGGGCCCCGGTGACCCACGTCCGGGCAAGGGAAAACGCCGTCCAAAATTGTTTTTCTTCATAGGAGGTTTGTTTAACAGCTCTTTGTCTCATCCCTCACCTAGGACCAGTTTGCCTTGGGTGGCCCTACCAGGGGCATAAAGCCCCGGACAACAGAGCTCCTAGGATCATTGGGACACGCAAACCCCTCCACCACGATAAGGTGGCGGTTAAAGGAGGAGTATAGAATATACTCCAACTCTATATGCACAAAGCATTCAATCATTCAACTTAAAATCTTTAATCGAGTGCATTTATCTCATTTAAAATTGTCCAAAATGTATCCAGGCCAAGATTCAACCTGTATACATTGCAATCGAGCTCCATCCTCACTGGGCCACATGTTTTGGGTATGCACCAAATTAAAATCATACTGGACAAAAATCTTTGAACACCTATCAGACAGCCTTGGTGTCACAATCACTCCTGACCCATTAACAGCTGTGTTTGGTGGACACCCAGAAGGGCTTAAAACGGAGAGGGACAAACAAACTGTAATTGCCTTTACCTCACTACTAGCACATAGACTTAGGTCAGTGGGTAACTTATGTTATATACTATTTGAAATTTGAAAAAAATCTAATTCTTATTCAGATGATCTGTTCAAAACATTTTTAAAATATAGCAGGATCTAATTAATAAATATTTTAGAAATAAACTTCTACATTGGGGATAAGGATACTCTTCCTTTCTTGTTGCTTTTAAAGATTTGCTTTGTTGGTTGTTTCTCCTTTATCTTTCTTTGGGTGGGGATTAAACTTTGGTTTCTTAAGTTTGACTTGATTGTATGGCATGTGATTTGCTTCTAATTAAAATCAATAAAAAAATTAAAAAAACAAATAAACAAAAATAAACTGAACGAGTACAATGGGTGGGTGCAATGAATTGCCTGATAGCAGAGGGCATAAAAAATTGCCATGTGCCGCTCAATATTTTCCTTAAGAATTCCTTTCTATGCTCCTTATAATACAGTACATCCTCAGTAGCTGTTCCAAAGCACTCGACAAGGGAGGTTACAGATTACATCATGATCAAATCTAGAACACCATTACTGAAAATATCAGTGCAGGAATTACTGCGGCTAAGCATTTCTGCCTCTCTAAGAAACAGAGTGTTTTTAAAGCAAGGAAGGCAGCCAAGAACAACAGCAAAATCATCTGTAGGAACCTTGGTCTCAGCAAGGGACTGGTAGTTACTGGTGGACCTTGAACAACAGCTGATACTGCTGACACTACCTTGCATCAACACATTGTTATCCTGTCTGATGCCACTAAGCAAATGGTGATGCTGGAGCCGAGAGTCCCATTAGAAGAACATCTGGAAGAGGCTTTTGAGAGAAGCTCAGCAGAGTCACGAGACTGGCCAGGCAATGCCAGCAAGTGGAATGGAGAGAGCTAAGTACCTACTTATTGAGGCTGTCTGTAGGACTTTGCAGCAGACTCTCTAACCAAGACCCTCAGTTACCTGGGAATAAGAGGAGGTAAAAGAAGAACAGTTATCCACAAGACCACCGAAGCTCTGGAGAGATCCTCTTGATGGCTACGCCTCAAGAGAGGAGAGAACTGGGGTATTAGCTACAAACCAACTTGATACAAGTTGTGGTCGGATCAGCCCCATCTGGGTCACCTGGATGACAGTGTATGATGTCGAAAGACCTGAAACTCTCGATAATTCCAGATACATCACTGATGATGTGTTCAGTAGTAAAAGAAGATGCATTTGCACGCACACTTCCGTTAATTTACCTGTGATGCATGTTAAGTTTACTGGTTTGAAGATGTTTTGTTATGTTATGGTTGTCTGTCGGGGAACCTGTATTTATGTATCTGCTTGGCCATCATTTGTAACAAATTTACATTTGTGTCCATGTGGATTCCACACGGTGCTTTGTTTTCCTTGCACATCACAGACACTGTCATGTTAGGTTAATCCACCGTTTGTATAGGGATGTGCTCTATGATAACATGACTTCCCATATACTTGTACAAAATAATAGAAAAAGAGGGTTCAGAAAACTTGTTGGCAAGACAGTGATACCATGTAAGATAAGGGAAGCAGTCTGTGTCAGAGTATTAATGGAATTTCACACAAAGATTGTATAAAACCTTCAGTATTTCACAAACACTACAAAACATAAACAAATAAGAACCGATAAAAAAAAGATTATGTATGAAGAGGAAATACTCAGAACGATGTACAAGATGCCTTTAATTATTTTCACCCTGGAAAAAAATCTGGCTGCCAGAAATATCAAGTTATGGCCTTTCGGCAACATCAGGGAAAAGAATGCATTTTCTAATAAAAGGAAAAGGTGGAAAAAGAAACTTGTTCATGTGAAAGGATGTACATCATATTATAAAGAACAGAAGTACAAAGGCCTTTATACTGACAAGTGCACATTTGACAAGCTTGGTCCAAGCTGACATTTATATGCTGAGTAAAGAGCTGCCATGAGGCTGAAAGGAGAGTGCCTCATACTGGCAGTCAAGCATAAAAAGTTAAGAAGCATTGTGGGATGCAAAGTTTCCAGCCGATTCTCATAATGTTAAAAATAACTGGCAGTATTACAGGACAGCAATGGTTAGATCACTCCCTTTTTTCTGATTTCTTTTTTGTGGTGTGACCATCCTTGACGACCTGATGTTACACAATACACCTCAGCTCTTGTCAAGAAGGCTCACCAGAGCCTCTACTTTCTCAGACATCTGAAGTCAGCACACAATCTTCCATCTGTCCTCATGGATATCTCTAGGTGCACGGTGGGGTCCACCTTCACTGGTCACATCACATCCCATCCTGCCTCTACTCATTTCAAGATTGTAAAGCCCTGCAGAGGGTGGTAAAAGTGGCACAGAATATGAGTGTCAGCGAGCTGCCTTCTGTACTGAACATCGACAACACTCAATGCCTTAGGCATACAGGATAATTAAAGAGCTCGGCCATCCTGCACAGTGGCTTTTCTCACGCCTTTCTCTTTGCGCACTGTACAGGGACAGGGACTGATTCAGGGAAAGTGTTGACCCACAAGCCATAAGGACACTGAGCAGTCAAACATTGTAACATAATAAACTGTATTACAGGTGCTGGTCATAAAATTAGAATATCATGACAAAGTTGATTTATTTCAGTAATTCCATTCAAAAAGTGAAACTTGTATATTAGATTCATTCATTACACACAGACTGATGTATTTCAAATGTTTATTTCTTTTAATGTTGATGATTATAACTGACAGCTAATGAAAGTCCCAAATTCAGTATCTCTGAAAATTAGAATATCAATTAAGACCAATGCAAAAAAAGGATTTTTAGAAATGTTGGCCAACTGAAAGGTATGAACATGAAAAGTATGAGCATGTACAGCACTCAATATTTAGTTGGGGCTCCTTTGTCCTGGATTACTGCAGCAATGCGGCGTGGCATGGAGTCGATCAGTCTGTGGCACTGCTCTGGTGTTATGAGAGCCCATGTTGCTCTGATAGTGGCCTTCAGCTCTTCTGAATTGTTGGGTCTGGCGTATTGCATCTTCCTCTTCACAATACCCCATAGATTTTCTATGGGGTTAAGGTCAGGCAAGTTTGCTGGCCAATCAAGAACAGGGATACCATGGTCCTTAAACCAGGTACTGGTAGCTTTGGCACTGTGTGCAGGTGCCATGTCCTGTTGGAAAATGAAATCTGCATCTCCATAAAGTTTGTCAGCAGCAGGAAGCATGAAGTGCTCTAAAGCTTCCTGGTAGACGGCTGCGTTGACCTTGGACCTCAGAAAACACAATGGACCAACACCAGCAGATGACATGGCACCCCAAACCATCACTGACTGTGGAAACTTTACACTGGACCTCAAGCAACGTGGATTCTGTGCCTCTCCTCTCTTCCTCCAGACTCTGGGACCTTGATTTCCAAAGGAAATGCAAAATTTACTTTCATAAGAGAACATAACTTTGGACCACTCAGCAGGCGAGACACTTCTGACGCTGTCTCTTGTTCAAGAGTGGCTTGACACAAGGAATGCGACAGCTGAAACCCATGTCTTGTATACGTCTGTGCGTGGTGGTTCTTGAAGCACTGACTCCAGCTGCAGTCCACTCTTTGTGAATCTCCCCCACATTTTTGAATGGGTTTTGTTTCACAATCCTCTCCAGGGTGCGGTTATCCCTATTGCTTGTACACTTTTTTCTACCACATCTTGTCCTTCCCTTCGCCTCTCTATTAATGTGCTTGGACACAGAGCTCTGTGAACAGCCAGCCTCTTTAGCAATGACCTTTTGTGTCTTGCCCTCCTTGTGCAAGGTGTCAATGGTCGTCTTTTGGACAACTGTCAAGTCAGCAGTCTTCCCCATGATTGTGTAGCCTACAGAACTAGACTGAGAAACCATTTAAAGGCTTTTGCAGGTGTTTTGAGTTAATTAGCTGATTAGAGTGTGGCACCAGGTGTCTTCAATATTGAACCTTTTCACAATATTCTAATTTTCCGAGATACTGAATTTGGGACTTTCATTAGTTGTCAGTTATAATCATCAACATTAAAAGAAATAAACATTTGAAATACATCAGTCTGTGTGTAATGAATGGATCTAATATACAAGTTTCACTTTTTGAATGGAATTACTGAAATAAATCAACTTTGTTATGATATTCTAATTTTATGACCAGCACCTGTATATATTGTTAAAGGGAATATGGACTGGCTGGCATCCTGGCTATGATGGACGGAACTTTAACCAGCCAGGATGCCTTTATAATGGATGGACCTAGGATCAAGGTTTTTTTTACCCTGCTGGATTGCCTTTATAATTGATGGTCCTAATGAAAGGATAGGCATCCTGCACAGGATGGATAACTCGCTAAAAGGGTGTATAATGAATGGGCAGGGGACTTATATTCATATATTCCCCCAACACGATGGGTGGTAGTACACCTCTGGTGGCTCTCCCTTGTACATACCACAAGAAAGGCATGGAAGCTGTAGTCCCTCTGGGTGTCCCTTGCTGGGAAGTTCCACCTGCTTTCTGAATGTGAGGCTGTGGCACCAGAAGTCCTACTGCGTCCGGCATAAAAGAGCCTGGACTATCTTACCCATGTAGCCAGAGTCATGTGTGGGGGAAGCAGAAAACTCGCTGGGAGAAGAGGAAAGTGTCTTTTGATCAAGAAGCTTGTTTAAAGGTACTGCATCAAATAAATATGATTGTTTGATAAGATTGTATCTGCATAGTTGTCTCTGGGGTTTGGGGCTCTGTGGCATTCTCTACAGGCTACAATATGTAACACTTGTAAATATGTTTTGTACATATTGAATATAATTGTATACAGTTGCATGTGTAGTAGGCTTTCTTAGGTAAGTATGCGCATAATACATAAAGCACGTATTGTGGTTGCCATGTCTATCTGTCTGAATGAAACAGCTTGGCTTCAAGTGGACCCATTTTATTGAAACTGGGGAGAAGTATTCTTCCAAGATATTTATTGGGACACATCAGTTTTCATTGAGATATCTACATTAGAATAAGCTGTTCAAAGCTTTGAAATTTGGAAATATCCCATTTGAAAAAAAAATGCAAATGTGTGAACTTGTCTCTCTTAACTCTTTCAGGGCTGATGTTGACTTTTGTCGAAATGCATGGGTAGAGGACGGTAATGAGCTGTAAACTCCAACAAAACTCGCCCTTACTTTTTAGTTCGACTCTCTTTGCTTGAAGGAAAGTTACGTAGCTTTGTTGATTTGACCTCGATTCTCTACGTGTGCAGGAGTTGTGAAGAGCAAACAGCCTCTAAAAAGGCATCGACATCTGGCGTGACTAAAGCAAATGTGCAAAGCAAAATACTCCATGGATGTTTTACATATCATTGCTGAATGTGACTCTGAGTTTGATACAAGTGAAACAAGTATATCGAAAATGAAAGTGAGGTACTAGCATCAACCTATCAGTCCCCAGCTGATTGTGGTGCTGAACACGTTCGTGTAGCTGATACACCTACAGCAGCGTTCGCCTAGGAGGACCACCACTTACTTTATGATGACAAGAGGTACAAACCATATTGTGTTACACTGCAACTGCCACCGTCGCCCACCTACTGTGCGAAGACGGAGAGGTAGCCGGCCTGCCGTGTATTACTACTGGCCATCAAGCCGCCCCTGTGCAGCCACTGCTGCCAGAGATGCCGAACAAGCGCTAACAGCAGCCACAGTGTGTAGTGACAGACGTTTTACTGTATGTTGATTTATGTGTGAAACCAGTGCAATGTGTGCTTTTCAGAAACTGAGTTTTTTGGAAAAAATTTCAGCCCTCAAAGAGTTAAAACATTGAAGCATTCGGGGCAACTTCAACTACGATTTAGAATTTAATTTAAGGGAGGTTACTTAAGCTCATATATTTTGCATATTTGCCTCTTTTACTTGCCTGACAGACTGTCCTGATAGCACTATGGATCTGCAGTACGGGTTTGTCAGACGCTAGGGGAGGCTTCTATTCCTAAGTTAACCATAACAGTGAAGAAAAAAATGCAAAATTGACTGAAGTATAAATTAATGTAAGAGGAAAGCGATTAAGTGTCACTCTGTAAGCCTAGAATGAACAAATATGCACTCAGTATTTACATTAGACTAAAAGCAGCTTCACGGCTGCATTATCCAAACATTACAATGATTCAGAGTTCACTGACCCTATGATTTATCAGCAAAGCTCCACAAATGTTCTCCATCCATCTCACAATTTTATCTTAAGACTTCAACAGTGATTTTAGCTCTCCTCCTTTCAAAAATGTTACGGTTAATAAATTTGAATTACAGCTAGTCACAATCCCACCACAAGCAACAATTAACAACAGAACACAATCGATGACATTTTTGGCATCTCTTGAATTGGACTTTAGTGTCTTTTAAAACTATTGAGCCACCACAAGCCTATTTTGGCTACATTTTTAACTACAAGATATTGTAAAATGCTGTTTCAAACTATTTATGTAATATATTAAAAAACAAATTAGCAAATTTGTACTTGCAGATTAAAACACTCGCTGCCTCAGAGATCCAGTGTCCAGGGGACTTATTTATTACTAATTTATGAATTTGTGTGCGGATTTGAGTGTTAAAATATGGAAACACCAAAAAACAGAAAAAAAAAAACCAAAAATTTGATTTATAAAACCTCACATTTCTACTCAACTTGTCCTTTATAAAATACAAACACCTTGTAAATGTGCATTCATGAACAGTGCTAATCAGCCTCATACGTGTGCAGTCACAATGCTGCAGATGTTCATTGGCTGGTTGGCTGGTAGAGCAGCCCTCCATCCTGACGTGACGAGACCCCGCCACCTGCGCTCAGGAACACCAAACTGCACTCTGTAACTGAACGTGCAAGATCATGTGTGGCAATATAGCACTTCTCCTCTGTGTTCTAGTAGTCTAGGAACGGCATATGGTGCCAACATCTGAGCTCCTACCTGGCAGACGTAATGAAATAATGGCTGATAAAACAAATAGTGTAGAACATAGGAAAAACTGAATTCTGCCAAAGCTAGTTTGCCTCAAAATAAAATAATAACGGGTTGGCCACATCTTGGCATCACATATAACTTGTGCGTTATTGAAATGTAACAGCTTATAACTGCAGCTTCATTCTTTCTAGATACCCTTACTGCAATATGAGTGGGTAAACTGCTCAGATTACATTAGTAGACCCGGACATGGATAAAAATTGCCTTGTAATGTTGGCAAAAATATATCATGTTTAATTAATGTACACCCACACCATATAAAAACTGGATGTAGCGCTTCCTCAGTCAGCTGATGGCATTCAGCAAAACATGATGGATTGAAGCTTGGCTGAGATATTCCTGACATGCCGGCCAGTTCCCTCAAATGTGACAACAAGTAACCAATATAAACTGAACAATAACCAGAAAAGTTGTTCAGCAAAAATACACAGCACTGGCCATCTTAAAAGGGAACTTATATACAGTCTCTACATCATGTTTTACAACTTTAAGGTTTTAATATGCTTGTCACATTAATATATAATGGCACGATTAAATACATTTTTATAATTCATACAATGAGCTGTTATTACGATATATTATATTATAATTATAAAATTGTAATCGAGTCGTCATTAGACAGTTTGTCTGCATTTCCCAGTTTCTCTTAAATGTTGCATACACAATAAAAATATGCACCATCCCACGTTGTTTTTTGTAATAAATCCCGATGTTTGTGTGGGAAGTTGTGTATGCACATTTTGAGCCTCTTTCTTTGCGTATGCAAGCTTTGTGATTGAGGTGCCTTGTCATTGACTGTGTGTACAGTAGGCATGTGCACCCTGTCCTGCACAGCTAAACTAATTCCATGCTTATTAACTTATTATAAATCATAATAATTAATTTGATCTTTGCAGGTATGGGCATAGTCCGGTGAATATTTCATGATATTAAAACACCACCATAACTTGAAAAAACAGAGAAAGGAATCCTGTAACACCAAAAAAAATTATGCTGAGGTAAACTCCATTTTTCCTTCTTCTTCCTCTTCATCTTTCCTACTTCTCTATGGGGTTGTTGTGCCTGATTAATCTTCTCCAAACAGCTATGCTTCACCTCCTCGCCAGTCAAGCCATTCTCCTTCAGATCTTTCACTTTATCCATCCACCTCCACTTTGACATCTGTCACTTTCTCTTCCCGCACTTCCATTCCCATCACTCTTTTGCCCACATACTGTACTTGTTGTCTCTTCTGATCACATGTCCATACCACTTTGACCACACTTTTCTGTACATTCTTAGATTTCCTTCTCACTTTTAATGTACCTCTTATTGTCCTTTTTTTTGTAACTCCACACCTCCAGCTCAACATTCTCATTTCTGCCACATCCAACTTTTTCTCCTGAGCGCCTTTTACTGCCCATGTCTCAACTCCATATAGCATTGCTGGTCTTACCACTGTCTTAAAAACCTCACCTTTACCCTTTGTCTTAACTCTTTGATCACACAATACTCCTGATACCTTCTTCCAGTTTTTCCACCCACACTGCACTCTGTGAGTGTATTTCTGCATCTAGTTTTCCATCATGGGCTTCCACTGATCCTAGATATTTAAATGTATTCACTATTTCAATAGCTCTACATGCAGGCTAACTTCTGAATTCTTCTAATTCATCATTAAACCTTACATGTTCTGTTTTCTTCCTATTTATCTTTAATCCTCTATCTACTAAAACCTTCTCCAGTTTTCCAACTTCATCTCCACTCCCTCTTTTCTGGTGCTGCACAACACAATGTCATCAGCAAAAAAGTCTGCACCAGAAGCGATTGGTGTTTTATCTCACAACTCAACACCTCCATAACCAGATCAAAGAGGTAAGGACTTAAACAGGATCCCTGGTGCAGACCTCCTCTAACTGGGGTCTTGTTTGTTACCCCAACACTACTTTTAACCTCACTCCCTCATACAGATTATGAGAGAAATCCCCAAGGTACATAAAAATCAAAAGAAAATGCTTGGCTGACTGCATGCTTTCAGAATGAAGAAGATGACTAAACTGACAATGTAAGCAGGATTTGTTGGACTAATGAATATTTACTGGTACTGTCATAGTTAGCGTGGTGTGTACAAATCTGGAAGAAGATGCTGTCTGTCATTGAGTCAAAGTAAGAAAATCCTGGCTACGTTAAAGGATATCCATAACAGCTTTCAAATACTCGCATAATATGCACGGCACATAGTGGCCTTCATGTTGAGCACAGTAGGAAATCACCTGACATGTTAAAAACAACACAACTCAAAAAATGTACAATAAATTATTGATAATGCCTGTAGCTATCCTGCATTCTCTATTATTCTAACAGCAGGTTAAAAATGCCAGTGGCTTTAAAAAGTGGGTAAGGCAAAAAATACATTCAGGCTTTGACATTTGTGGAGAAGTTAGAGTAATTTTTATGAAAGAAACTATAATACTGTACATGCAAGAGTAAAAACCTGCACCTTGATTTTGAGTTGCTACTTATCATTGGTATTGACAGAAAATGTAGGTGTATTTGGGTTTATTTGTTGGTTGTCTCATATTTAATTTTAAAGATTTTTAATATCCATGTGATACTGAGATTAGGGTTAGGGATTATGTAGGGGATGAATGCCTTGCAGCAGCTCTCTAGCACACTT